>NC_089850.1:39859047-39969047 GCF_036373705.1 Amia ocellicauda | reverse complement strand
GGTATCTCAAGATGCACCATCGCCACGATCGATCACACCGAGTCACAGTCACTCCAGCGTGCCTTTGGTGTGCCCTTGGACCCGGTCTGCCACCAAGCACTCAGGACGACAGACGCTTCCAAAGAAGGTTGGGGAGCAGTCTGCGATGGACGTGGAGTCCGAGGCAGGTGGAAGGAGCCCGCACAGGCCCCCCATATCAACGTCCTGGAGTTACAAGCAGTACTCCTCATACCGTTTCATTTCCTGCCAGTCCTACGGGACAGACGTGCTGGTTTGAATGGACAACGCAGAGTTGGTTGCCTATATCAACAGGCAAGGAGGTCTCCGGTCGCACAGACTGCACTATCTAGCTTGCCGTCTGCTTCTTTGGGTGCAGCCACGGCTCAACTCCATCAGAGCAGTTCACCTCCCCAGCCTATCTCACACATGGCGCGGACCTCCTCTCTCTTGATTGCCTGGGGTCTGTCAGACGCGGTAGTAGTCACTATTCAGTCGACGAGAGCTCCCTCTGAGGTTGCAGTATTCCTACCGCTGGCGGACATTTAGCACCTGATGCCAAGATGGTGATCGAGACCCAATTAATTGCCCAATTGGGGTCATATTACAATTTTTACTAGAGCTGTTGGACCAGGGTAAGTCCCCGTCCACACTCAAAGTGTATCTGGCGGCCATCTCCACATGTCATGTCCAGATTGATGGTGAGCCCCCTGGGTCTCATATCCTGGCTGTGCAGTTTCTGATGGGAGCTCGACGGCTGTGGACTCCTCACACCCCTTCCATGCCCGCATGGCACCTTGATGTAGTGCTGGATGCACTTTCCCAAGCCCCATTTGAGCCACTGAACTCAGCTGAGCTGAAGCTAGTGTCACTTAAGACTGCGTTTTTGCGGGCAATCACCTCTGCAAAATGCATTGTGTGTCTGTTTTGTGGGAAATGGCTACAGGTTCATACTACGACCTAACCCTGCGCTCCTCCCAAAAGTGCTGTCTACATTTCATGTCAAAAGGCCTATTGAGTTGATGGCTTTTCATCCTCCTCCCTTCGCTTCAGAGCAAGAAAATCAGCTTCACCTGCTATTTGGAACACACTAAGGACATTCAGTGCTCAGACCAACTGTTTGTGTCTTATGGAGCGCGGACACAGGGCCAAGCGCTTTCAAAGCAGTGCCTCTCGCATTGGATTGTGGACACCATTACCATGGCCTACGAGTCCACTGGGCCTGAACACCTGGTGGCCCACTTGACTCGAGGAATTGCCACATCATGGGATCTTTTTCAAGGCGCCCACTTGGCAGGCATATGTGCGGCTGCAGCTTGGGCTTCGTCGCTTACATTTGTCTGGTTCTACAGGTTGGACGTGACGGGACCGGTCCCTTCCATTGGGAACCCGGTGTTGGCTGCTGTCCTCAGCGGTAAGCACTTGAGCAGGCTCTCATGTTCCGCTGTGTACATAGTTCATTTGTCAGCAAAGAGCTAATGTTGCCCAGCGTTAGCCGGTCTAATCAGCAGGCATCAACTGCTCCTGTGTTCCGCGGGAGGCACGCGAGTTGGTTCCTGTGCCCCATGGTGTATATAGTTTGTTCCCCTTTTTAGGTTGATTAATGTGCTCTTTCAAGTTCTACCTGAATTTGTATGGATAGGAGTTCAGGTGGTAACTTGTCAGGTTCAAATGACAAGGAGGTATGGGTAAAACAAGCAAGACAATCTAGAAGACACTATGAAATGGATATGGCTAAGCTGAAGCCTAAATAAATGCAACCAGAAAACAAGACAGAAGATTCATTTTTTCCATGAATAGATTGGAAAAAAATAATCTAATCTATAGCTTGAATTAAAAAGGAAGACTGAGTTGACTTGGGATATTGAAAATCCAAAACAGAACAGAAAAACATCTACTTAATTTAAAATGAGCCGATCAGGCTAAAGAACACAAACAAAATTGCAAAAGGCTACGATAAAGGATGATTCTAATGAAATGCAAGGTTCTAGGCCAAAGAAACATACATCCAAACTATGTTTAGGATACAGATTTTATAGATTAAAAAAAAAAAAAGGCTTCATGCTGTTCTTGGATCAATAGTCTACTATGAACAGCGTAAGAAACATGTGACAAATGGTGCCATGTTTATTACTTGTTTGTGTGTTTTATACAAACGTTTTCTTGGCTCTTACAACTAGAATATAAAACATGTTTATAATGAACTTGGTTATAGCACTGAAAGTTTCAGTATGGGCCAAATCACAACTTTGACCCACACGTAAAATGGCCAATTACGAAGTTGTACCTTATTGCATTTTGAATTATAATGTAGCTTCCATCAATAAATTAAACTTGATTGATAGGTTGCAGATTCGTACTTTGTGAATCATGAGTAGGTCAAAGTTTTGATTTGGTCCGCAAAAAAAACATCACAGCCCCCCACCAAACACACACAATGCCATCTAAAAATGGTTTGACAGCCTCCTAAACAAATTACTGTGGACATTTACAGTACAGGAAGGGTAATACTACCTGCAGAGACTAACAGATGCAACATAACAAAGTCAAAAACTGAATTTTAACACCAGTCTTCCATTTCAAAATATTTACCAAGGCACCACCATGGAGATACAAAATCACAAAGTTTGCCCCTGTATGCCCGTTGTCACCCTCCTTAAACTACTGCCATTGCAAATGTCTGCATTTTAATTGTTTATCTTTGGTATTAATTATTTCACTCATACAGCTGGGATATTAATTTCCCCGTAGACTTCACAGGAAGAAGTTGCGTCTTTCACTCATCTTCAATGCCATTAATACAACACATAAAAGGATGGAAAGAGGACTGCTAAACCATACCATCATTTAAAAAAAAATTTAAAGTGTGAGAGCAAAGGCAAAATAACTGCACAATGTGAATGAAGCAGACAATACCAGCAATACAATTACCAACCTATATGTTTGCACTGTGTCCGGTACTTTCCATTGCGGTTAATGATTGACTTATGTTAATAAAGAGAGGTTCTGATTCTGGTAACCAGATACCAGAACACAGAATTTGGACTGATGTGATCGAATTTATGCATTCTACCGCTGGTGCCTGCGGTGTCAGACATTAGCAGCAAAGCTCTAAAAGCAGCCTCACAGTATGCAAAAGAATATGCTATATTATCGTTATCTGCATTGCTTTTTAAAATGTGTAGCACAGCATTTAAAAATGTTGATTGAAAAGACAAAACCTGAATCCCCCTGCCTGATTTCTTTATTTTATTGGCTTAGGTCAAAGAACATTATCATTTAAACATGCAAATAACCACAAAAAGCACAGGTAAAATATTGAATAAAGGAAACATTTTTCAAAGCTTTTTGCCACTAATGTCAGATTTCCTCATCTACATTAAATTAATGTATTTTCCCCTTAAATGCAGGTTTTGAGTTTTGACAACTATAGTGAGGGAAAAAAGTATTTGTTCCCCTGCTGATTTTGTATGTTTGCCCACTGACAAAGAAATGATCAGTCTATAATTTTAATGGTAGGTGTATTTTAACAGTGAGAGACAGAATAACAACAAAACAATCCAGAAAAACGCATTTCAAAAAAGTTATAAATTGATTTGCATGTTAATGAGGGAAATACGTATTTGACCCCTTCGACTTAGTACTTGGTGGCAAAACCCTTGTTGGCAATCACAGAGGTCAGACGTTTCTTGTAGTTGGCCACCAGGTTTGCACACATCTCAGGAGGGATTTTGTCCCACTCCTCATTGCAGATCCTCTCCAAGTCATTAAGGTTTCGAGGCTGACGTTTGGCAACTCGAACCTTCAGCTCCCTCCACAGATTTTCTATGGGATTAAGGTCTGGAGACTGGCTAGGCCACTCCAGGACCTTAATGTGCTTCTTCTTGAGCCACTCCTTTGTTGCCTTGGCTGTGTGTTTTGGGTCTTTGTCATGCTGGAATACCCATCCACGACCCATTTTCAATGCCCTGGCTGAGAGAAGGAGGTTCTCACCCAAGATTTGACGGTACATGGCCCCGTCCATCGTCCCTTTGATGCGGTGCAGTTGTCCTGTCCCCTTAGCAGAAAAACACCCCCAAAGCATAATGTTTCCACCTCCATGTTTGACGGTGGGGATGGTGTTCTTGGGGTCATTCCTCCTCCTCCAAACACGGCGAGTTGAGTTGATGCCAAAGAGCTCGATTTTGGTCTCATCTGACCACAACACTTTCACCCAGTTCTCCTCTGAATCATTCAGATGTTCATTGGAAAACTTCAAACGGGCCTGTACATGTGCTTTCTTGAGCAGGGGGACCTTGCGGGCGCTGCAGGATTTCAGTCCTTCACGGCGTAGTGTGTTACCAATTGTTTTCTTGGTGACTATGGTCCCAGCTGCCTTGAGATCATTAACAAGATCCTCCCGTGTAGTTCTGGGCTGATTCCTCACCGTTCTCATGATCATTGAAACTCCACGAGGTGAAATCTTGCATGGAGCCCCAGACCGAGGGAGACTGACAGTTATTTTGTGTTTCTTCCATTTGCGAATAATTGCACCAGCTGTTGTCACCTTCTCACCAAGCTGCTTGGCGATGGTCTTGTAGCCCATTCCAGCCTTGTGTAGGTCTACAATCTTGTCCCTGACATCCTTGGACAGCTCTTTGGTCTTGGCCATGGTGGAGAGTTTGGAATCTGATTGATTGATTGCTTCTGTGGACAGGTGTCTTTTATACAGGTAACGAGCTGAGATTAGGAGCACTCCCTTTAAGAGAGTGCTCCTAATCTCAGCTCGTTACCTGTATAAAAGACACCTGGGAGCCAGAAATCTTGGTGATTGATAGGGGATCAAATACTTATTTCCCTCATTGACATGCAAATCAATTTATAACTTTTTTTGAAATGCGTTTTTCTGGATTTTTTTTGTTGTTATTCTGTCTCTCACTGTTAAAATACACCTACCATTAAAATTATAGACTGATCATTTCTTTGTCAGTGGGGAAACGTACAAAATCAGCAGGGGATCAAATACTTTTTTCCCCTCACTGTAAATGGAATTTATCGGGAGTTACAAATTTTACTCCCGTTTGAGCTCAGAATTCTATGAAGCTAGTAACATCAAATGCACTTTAAAGATTAAAGAGTGTAACAAAATGTGCAAAGAAAAATATGGAAATCAAACAAAAACATAAACCATGAACATTTTAAAAATGTAATTTACCTGCATCAAAAACAATATTTGTTGTATGACTTACTATAGTTCAACAAAATATTTTAAATAAAAGAATGCAAATAATTTATTTGAAATGACAATACACATTTCCCTAAAAAAATGCAGTTAGTAAATTCTTCCACTGAATATGATTAACTTTTACTGGAATGTCCCAGGTATTCAAATATGTAGGCTAAACAAACAAATCCAAAACTGCACCTAATTTGCATAGAGCTTTGCAATATTGTGCTCCTATGTTTTTTGTGCACCTTTTAAATTTTATTATAGGAGTGCCAATATTATATAGTTGTAGTCAGAAGTATTCACACCCTTAATTTAAAATAATCTTATCATGTTTTACTCATAATTATTGTTCGATATGGTTCACTAAACTTTATACACTTCAGAGTTAGTTCATCACTGGTTAGCTAAGAGAAAACTATAAAGATTGGATTAAATCTGGAGTTTCACAAATTCTGAAAACATTATACTTTAATTAACAATATCTATTAAATTAAATGTCAATACTGAATTAATAACATGGTTTTAAATAAAGGGTGTTGATACCTTTGTGCATCCGACTACAACTGAATCCCAGGGCTACTACGGTGTTTATGAATTTTAATTAACAATATTTATTTAAAATCCAATGCATGATTCCTTCAATAAAGGAAGGTATCCTGTATGCATTTGTTTTTTATCCCATTGCTCAGATGAATTAAAAAGAACTGTTAAACATGATGATTACAATTTCACCTTGTTATTGAAGGACTATTCACAAGGGAGTTCACATTTCAAAAGATATTTATGAAGGTGAGTAAATCTCATAAATATTTTTGAAAGATATAAAACATGTTGGATTCTGCACACCAAAATTAATAAAAAAAATCAAGCACATATTGCCAATAGCACTAGTGCGCAAAGATTCACATCCGTCTGTGCATGGCTGGTGAAGTGTTTCACTCGATCAAAAGACTCAGCTAGAAAAAAAGATCTTTAAGTAAAAATTCTTAACACTTTGCCTCTTCCCCTAAATCACTACACCATGCAGATTGACATTTCTTTTGGGAATACAGTTGTTCTGTATCAGTAGCAATCTATAACGATTGTGCTACTCAGTAAAAACCTGAGGTCCCTGGTGAATTGTTACCTATACATTTATCAGCACCTTCCTCTGCTGGAGAGCTCCTTCTGAAAGGCTTTGTGAAGGATACTTGTTAATTATGTCTCACACATGTACACCATATTGCCAGTATCAAATTATAACAAGCCACCGTATTTTTAAAATAATAAAATTCCACTGCCTGGGAATTTTACGGTCTAGTAATAAGGTTTTTAGTTTATCCACTCATTAAGAACATGTGAGGAACGAAAATTGCTTTTTATATATTATACACACACACACACACACACACACACATACAGTTTCTACAGAGTGAACACACCTAGACTGGTTCCTATTTAACCATCTTATATTTTTAAAACTACAGCTAATATTATTACTTTCCATTCCACTCAATTAATTTTACGATCTTACTTCATTTTAATTTGTAACCAATGTCTCTTGTCCTATCATTAAGACATATTGTGGATAACAATTTACATTTATTGTTGGTTGTTCAATCTTGAGCTACCAAATCACTGTTGCAGATTCATACATTCATATTTCGGTATCTGAATCTCAGAACTTTTCAACGGGAATGGATGTATCACAAGCCTTTTAATCGACAACTCTACCTGTTTCACTACAGTTTCATAAGTGGACCCATTGATCACCCAACATATGATAAACGCTTGTTGGTCCATGAGAAGATTAAGAATACAGGGAGCACTCCATCTCACTCACTTACGTCATGTATTTGGGTGACCTGAATAAGGAACATGAAGAAGTTTTGTGAGATATTGCATGTATATTGCAGTTTCTCAGGTGCAGAACACAGTGATTTCTTATCACTTTTTAATTATTTAATGTTCAATTAAACCTCTTATTAAAAAAGTGATATTAAAAACATATTTCTGTTGAAAACCATGTGGACATAAAAAATGACAAAGTTATGAAATCATTATGAAATCTACAGCTGCGTTTCCTAAAATGTGACTAGTTATCTACCTGTAACATAACAACTAGCTGATAAAAAAAAGACTTGTCAAAAGATAAATATGGGGCTCTAGACCCATGATTGATGATAATCTTGTGTCTTATCTTGCATTGATTATTTCAAGTCTGAGAGATGATGGGTTTTTGCTGGAATTGTATAGCCTACCTTCTTTGTTACTTGTAGCTCAGCTTGAAGAACTATAATTACCAATAAACGCACAGGTTAGGTTATGGCCTGTTGATAATTTAGGTGCTGGTTTTGTATATCCTTTAAACCAGAATCTGTTCCAAAAATCCAAAACAAAGCAGAAACAAAAGCCCTGCGTCAGGTATTCATTACACTATAGTGCACATTTCTATTAATTTATACACGGTTTTTCTAACCATAAATGGAAGAAAAATACTCCTTCAAAATAAGGCAAACAGTTATTTGCTTTATCCACTAAGTGTAAAATGTATTTAGCTGCTTGCAGTCCATCTCCCTGAAGAAAAGGTAGATGCAATGCATATAGTGCTGTAATCCAAATTTCAGCACAGTTGGCAACCATCTAAAAATCAATTTAAGCTGAAGACCTTTCAGGGTCACTAATGTTGTTTGTTTCAGCCAAGCAGCAGGTATTTTTCTGTAAGGCTTCACATTAGCATGGGTAAACGTCAGAGGAGTCGATAATTCCTCCATCATGTAGGACAGCCGCTAATCAAGGTTTCTTTCATTGATATCTGATGTAAAAACAAAATAATAATTCAATGCACAAACTTTTAAGAAATTAATTCAAGATGGAGCATAACCATGACTTTGTGATTTCAATTTGCCAATGAATGTGGAACAGTGCCCAACAGAAGAGATATTTATTTTTGCAGCCCATCAGTAAATGTTACCAGCATTGGAAATCTTTTCTTGAGGGGAAAATGAATTGCCATCCTAAAAGGTGTCTTTTTATATTTTATTTTAGAGATCTCCATTTAAAAAATATATTTAATTTCAGTCCTGTAATAAGTTACCAGTTACAGCTTTTATCTACTGAAACCAATAGGTTTTAAAACATTAATGCTGGACCACACTCAGCCTCTTCAAAGCAATTCATGAGAAGCATCTATGCTTATTATTACTACACAGCCAACCTGTGAAGAAGTGCTGTTTTGATCTCCTTTGTACACAGCAAGCAACGTAATTTATCTGTATTTCACATGCATTTGCTTACTTAATTGAAGGACATTTTATTGCCACTTCTGGTGCTTTGAAAAGCGTTGTAATGTTGCAGTTCAAGAATGAATGCTCTGTGCTCGAGTCCTTTGGGTTTCAATGAATGTGAAAATGATGTTACAGTACATGAAGAGATCTAGCTGCCGATTTTAGAAAAAAAAAAAAAATGCTGTTCACATTACATTGTACATATTATGTACAGATTGCAACAGCTTCTTCCTAATTTGTTTAAATGTGTAGCCAATCCCCTAGATTTTACATATCTAACACAGGTATGATGGTACATATGGATGACAGCCACACTTGTTACCAAACTTCCTGAAACTCTGATGGGGCATGTTCTGCCCTGGAACAATGTGATCTGTTTATTTTTCTCCCTTAACTGCCTATAGACCATTCATACTGAGAACAATGCTGATATTGAAATAACTATAGAGATGGAATGCGAGTTTGAAATATAATACTGGACACAACCCATGTTAGCTGTCTTTCTTGCAAAAACATGCCCAGCCAACCACAATAGGGAAATGAAAAATCCAACCGCACAAAATAAAAGTTAATTGTTCAATACAATAAAAAAACAGCACTTCCCATGTGATTTCTGGTTAAATTAGGCAAGTTTAAACTATCACGTGGTTCTGGATGGAATCTTGGATTACTTATCCCCCAATTCAATCTATATGAATACTATACGAATCTATATGAGGAATGCATGTTGTGCCTCTGTCTTTTGCAGTCCCATTTCCTATCCACACAGACTATAAAGGTTTAAGAAAAATTGATAAAATCTAGCAAATGTCTGTCCAGTACAGTTTGGTTTCACTGGTTTCAGTGGTTCTGCTGGGAAGAGATCTCAAAACATGCATCAGAAGGAGACAGGAAAATTAAAACAAGTATACTACACAACGAAACAAATACACCATCATGTTGTTTGCACCATGCAAAGCCCAGAATCACAGGAGAATATCGCTATTCATAAACTAAGAGGAAGTACATTTAGAACCATTTTTACCATTAGTTTTATCTTAGTGAATGCAGGACATTTGTGACAAGAGATCCAGGACAAAGATTTTGCACTCCCACCGACATGTTTTATGTGCAAAGTATCAGTCTCCTTATGAGCTCTCATTAATAGTTAACAGCTTTATTTATTTTCTGCTAACTGCCGACAAACTTGTTTCACTTGTGAAATGCTATTGCTGTAGCAGCCAGTGCTTTTAGCACCCCAATCTCTAAGGTGTATAATTCTGTAATAGAACTTATAAGCACCACTCACCCCAGTGCCACTAATTAAATACCATTTTGAATGGAAATTCACAAAACTATTGTCATGCAAAAAAATATTATTTTCAGCTGCATATTGGGAACTTCCACCACCTACTTAAGGTTTAAAAACACAGCGATGGATCAACAAAACTCACCAAATATAACAGACCAGATGAGACTTATTGTACAACATTCACTAAAGACTATAGTTAGACCACTAAACAATGTTTTCACTTCACTTAAAGCAAGTCTATATGTATTCAGCAAGAGGGGAAGAATAGATATACATGACCATATATCAAGTGTCATCACCATACTTACTAAAGAACTTTGTTCAATAATGCAGTACTTTTAGTGTCTGATCCCAATAACCTATATCAACTGAAGGATAATATATCTAACAGTGACAAGTACACTCAATGCACAATTAATGATTACATAAACAAAAACAAATTCAGCACTGAATCCACATATGAAAAAGAAAGTAGAAAACTGAGCACTTACTTTGAATATTCTTCATTGTCTCTGTCACACCTTGCATCCTTATGCTTCTCCCAGTCCTTCCCATGCTTGCAAGTAGTTAATAAAATGATATCATCCCCATTATGAACATGATACAAAGCATTTCTGGTTTCTGAACCAATACCAGTCAGGTATCTCTTTCCTTTAAAAACTAATACATATTTTCTTGATGGGGGAACATTGTTGAACGTCAAATACCCTTTTTGCCCTCCTTTCTGAGGGTGGTCTTTTGAAAACAAAGGAATTGAAACATCAAAGTTGGGTCTAAAATTATCCATATCAATACTAGCTTTTGCTAAAATAGCCTCTCCAATATCAAAACCCAGCTCCTCTGTGTAATCTGGCCAAGTACCCGAATACAGGTTAAAAATCAGGTGGTTCCTCCCATTGTTCCACATTGGAAGGCTTTGAATTTTGGTCTTCACATTGTGAACATACTGAAAAGAAAGCTGGTCCCTGTCCAGTGTGTCAATGCTGAGGACAAACAGACAAGCCCGACTTGGGTCAGTGGTGTAAAATCGAGATTCCTCGATTGCTGTGGTGATTTTTTGGTAGCTCTCCGAGACCTTCTCTCCCTTCTGCAGGGGATAGATGTACACCTTGAAACCTCTTTGGCAGAGGCTGAAGTCAAAACACGTGTCCATCCTGCACTTCCTGCTTTTGTAGACGTTGTTCCTGATCTCGCGCCTCTCTCGTGGGGAGGGGTGCTGCTGATGGAGACGAGGATCATCCTCCTCATGCTCGTCCCCATCCAGGTAGGTGCTTAAAGGGTTAATCCACTGTGGCCAGTGCTGCCGGTGCAGATTCTGGCTTTGGGAATCCTTATAGAGGTGCTGGTGCTGGTGCTGGAACTCTCCAATCTGCAATCCCCCAAGGTAGGCAATCAGCAGAAGACAGGCCCCTAGAGACACAAGCAGGTACCTCTTCTTGGCCTGCATGTGGACAGTGGGACTGGTGATAATGGGAAAAGAGGAGGCAGAAGGAGGAGGAGGCAGAGGGTCCAGTTTCAACACATCGAGCAGACACTCAACCCACAATTAGCATGTTGGTGGCTTTAAGTAGCTGTGTACACAAAACACAGTAACCGTTCACTTCAATTCATCATTACATGTATGTCAGGCATGTCCATTGTGTAGTCATTTTCAGCATGGCGGACCTATAAGACTGGATGCCATACACCTTCTTGTAAATACAGGCTGGTTAAATTACTTGCCCCTTCCGTTTTATTTAATTCATCTACACTTCTAAATGATAGACCACGAATAGCACCTTTTTATGTATTCAAAAGGACAATGAGTATGTAAATATAGTTGAGATCCTAAGCGTATGAGGCTTTTCGGGTGAGCCTAATAAATGTCTGTATTCATGCATTTATAGTTCCATTAATTGAATCAAGGTTAATTTCCCCCAAAATGCAACTCAGACATAGTAAACAACAATTCAACGAAACTAGGCAGTTAAATGTTTTATTATGATCTCTTATAATAAGTAATCCAGACTTGGTCTACCAGGATCATCTGCCACTTGAAACTTTCAGTGAAAGCAGAGAAATAATTACTACTAATATAAGACAGCTGATTAAAATATCCTTCTGCTGAAACTGTGGGTTAAAATTGGATGTTAATTTGACCACCATTATAGTTTGAGCATAAGAAAGCAGACTTTCAGATAATGCTGTTAGGCAAATCCTGCACTCTTTCAATTACCCAGGACTGTGGGTGATATTTGTTATATGGTTGCCAATTAAAAATCACGACCACAGTAATGGAGCAGGACCGAGATTAGATAGTGTTTCACTCAGTGCCCATTCAGAGTTTTTCTTTATTTTTTCCTGTAATTGGTATAAATAAAATCAGAGACTGTGCGTTGCTTTATAGTCTTCTAATTAAACTTTATATGCCAGTGGGGAGAAGCCTAAGCTCCATTCAATGCAAGCTATATGAATTAATTGAATTCCTTGTAAATGCAAAGTCTTTAACTCGTACCTGTTTTTAGACGAGACACCTTCCAACAACTTTATGATTGCTCAACCGGACTTCTTTTAAGGCATATAAACTCCAAATTATTTTAGATTTTTCACTCCAAATAACTTTAGGACACCATATTTAAGTAATAGTAAATTGGGAAAGCCGTGAAGAAAAGTATACACACATAAAAAAAAAAATCTCTGTTCTGCACGCAAATTGACGGCTGTTCAATTGATTAAGTAGTGCAACAGTTTGCTCTAAAGAAATCCTTCTGCATCGGTTTCATGATGCATCTTTTAACAATATCAGCACAACACCAATGGCAAGTTATCAATTCTCCTTCGCTTGTACATCCACTTCCCTGTGCATCATGCCATTGATTTTGGCATGGTATGTAACTATCCAGAACTGTGGGAAAAGCTTATGTTGAATTCATCACCCCCAGCTCTTGCATGACTTTTTCGGACATGCCAAGTATCACTCACTTCACAGAATATCTACTTGACAGGTAGATTACAAAAACGAAAACACAAACTTTATATTCCCAAAGAGGTGCATTGATACCAAGCCCGAAGTCTTCTGGTCTCTGCAGACCCATTCCATAGGAAGTGGTTTCATGTACCTGTCGCTCCTCAGCGCATCTCCTTTAATTAAACCCAGCAGCAGAAGGTTTCCATATGAAGTCAACTATACTTTTATCCAAAACTGCATTCTGCAAAATGCATCACACCGGTACCTTTTCTTCCTCCAGAAACCATACTTTTCTCATCTCCCTTTCGTCCCGTCCTATGCACTTAGACATTGTATGATTCTTTTACACGTAGTTGTATTTTATGGAAGTTTGGAGGGGGGGGGACACAAGTATATCCTGCACACGTTGAGTGTTAGTCCGCGTCGTCTCTTATCCTTGCAGGTCTGTGTTACCTATCGCAGCGACGTGTTAAGAAACCGAGCAAGTTTCAGCAGAGAGGAAGGCAACTTCGCCGGTCATCCGGCCAGCCTCATCCTCGCCTTCGCAAAGCGGCTGTTTGACTCCGGCTGGCTGTGGTCGTCCGCCCAGTGTCCCCAGTCCAGTCCAGTCCAGTCCAGTCACTCGCTGCGCCCGAGCCCTGCCCGCCAGCCCCGCACCGGGAGAGTCATGACGCGCGCGCTGCCCCGCACAGTCCGGCACGCGCCCCGCCGGTCAGCCCGCGCGCTCGCAATTATTCAATCAATTAACACCGAGCGCGCGTGCTGCACGTGTGTGATCGCCGCGTCACTGTGTGCGAAACACACGTCTCTGCGTCGTCTTGGAGGAGCACCATGCATGCTCACTTCACTTAGTGTTCTCCTCTCCAGGCTCCAGGTTTTTGGTACAGCAGGGAAGTTATACCCGTGTCTTAATGTTATTGAAACGACACGCCTTCCATGCTTCAAAAACTACATTGTTGTTTTTTTAAAAGACACTGAAATACAGCCTCTCTCACAAGCACAGCAAGCATGCCAACCTATATACAGTATGTTGATCGTGTATTTTAGACATACACCGTTTTCGTGTCTCTTTAATCCATTTCGCTGTTACTGATTCTCCCAGAAAGACTAATCGCTGGTATGGATGAGATGTGTAACTATCTGGAGTTTGATTCCTTGCAGCATCTGCCTGCCTGCCTCCCCGAGCAGAACACATAAAACAAGACCACGCAACGCCCCGCCCACTCATCCAAGGTGCCTGTTTATTGGTAGAACAGACTTAGTTAGTGATACGAGTGGATGGTTGACGTGTCAATCATGACCGGGGCGTAAAAAGAACTTGCGACTGCTCTGGGCAAGCATGCGGGCTGAAGTTTACAGCTGGCAAAGCCGTGGTTGACGTGTGTTAGAAACACCTCTTGTACTATTACACCTCCTTTAATTCACCGTTTGGAGTGCAAGAGTTATGGTCACAGTAATACATCATATTTAGGCTCCCAACCATGAATGTTTTTCATTTGCATTTAGATGTATGCAGTTTTGTGTTATACTTGCAGCTTTGTGTAGGGGCAGTATGTAGCTTACACAGCACCTGCTGGCATCTGAACAGACAAATATACACCCTCCTCATGTTAAATGTTAATGTTCCCGGTTACATGTGATATTTTTAATACTAAGTTGAATTGATTGTAAACTTTAATGTTGTAAAATGTTGAATGCATTTAAATATGGTTCCTGCACATATAAGGGTGTGATGCATCTATTAAGTCAAATGAGCAACAGCTAGTCTACCCGACATGTGAGTCAAAAATAGCTATAAACTCGTCTTATACCATTTTTAATTGTAGATTGCAGATCCTTGGCATGGTCCCAGTTAACACGGTCCTCGCCTTGTGTTAAACTAAAGAACCTTTTGGTGAGATATTATTATATCTCCTAAAAAATTCAACATATTTCACTGATTAAATGTCAAGATGTACACGAGATTGCTACAACAAACAGGTAATATATGATGTGTTTTGCTGACACCTGTGCTTAAGGAAGACTGTTTATTGAGAATGTTGCTGAAAGACCGGTTTTGTTCATTTTTAAGTGTCAAAAGTGTCATCTGAACCCAAGATTCAAAGAAGAATAAAGGCCAAAGCAATATAGTTTGACCACTGCATCATCTAAGGTGTGCTTGTAAATGTGTCACAAGCCTGAATGCTTGCTGTGTGTGTGCTGCAAACTGTCATGTAAGTAATAAAGCACGTTTTAATATTTTAGGCTACAGGAAGTGGCAGCAGATTTTAAAGCAAATTGCATTCCATAAACCTTCCAATCCCATGGTCATTAATATGTATTATGAAAACACTCCTATACCTTAAAATATTAAACTCTTATGACGGCCAGAAGTGCTACTTGTTTGGTAAATTAATTAGTAAGTAACTTATCATCTGCAGGTGATATTATTGTGCACTTGTGTACAAAAACAACACTTTTAAACCTTCTATATATGTCCCTTGATTTTCACCACCCTGTGTTCTAATTCACTTATAGAAACTGTTGATTAAGATTAATCATCCTTACATAAATTTCTATATCATAATGAAACTGATATGGATTTTAAATTTATTGATGACATTTTAAATTGAATTGAATGTCTGTTTTAATAATAATAATAATAATAATAATAATAATAATAATAATAATAACGTTGTAATGACAATTATATTTTTTATTTTTGTTTAATTAAAAAAATGTGAGCAGCTTCTACTGGTTTCAGTATATTCTGATTCGACATCCATGTAAATATAATTACTGGTACTCTTCAGAGCTCATCCATTTTCTATTTATATATATAATTTGTTGTACCTTTTCCTTTTCAATTTTAATGGCAATTTATTTTTACGCACATCTTCCAATTAATTCCATTCAATCCTCACCTTATCTTTTAAGCAGTTCATCATACAATAAACTATGCCACCTTGTGGTTTAAAATATACAACAAATGAAAATAAAAGGTTTGATACAGTAAATATCAAATATTGTTAACTGAACAAGCTGTGTGTATTTTCTCTCTATAAAATCATTAAATGCTGCATACATTTTAGAAGCATTATATTATTTGAGTGATTAAATTTCTTATTAGATTAAAGTCATTTTATTTTCTGTGTTGATTATTTACCATGCTAATTAACTAGAACAACAACATATTTTAGAGTTGGAGTTGATTTGTTGAGTAAGGAGATTAGCATTGCAGTGTACTAGAGTGGTATCAACTAAAGGTATTAAATTAATGGCATCAAATTAAACCTAGCTTAGGTAGCAGTAAGACACCAAAGTTTAGAGCAACACACAGGGTAGGGGTAGTCAGCCCTGTTCTTGGAGTGTCACAATCCTGCAGGTTTGTAGCCATTTCCCAGTCATCAGTCGCTAAACACCTGGAACAGATGGACCAATTAAGCTGATCACTGAATCAATCCCTTTATTAAGGGACTTGGGGTAAACAATAACTCTTGGGATAATATATGGAATAAACATATAAATACAACATATAACAACAACAATAATATACATTTCAGATGGTTTAGTAGCAAGTGGCTGAAGAAATAATAATAATAATAATAATAATAATAATAATAATAATAATAATAATAATGGTGATGGTCCATCAAATACTAACTCCCACAGGTTTTTAGAATTGTAGAGTGATTATAAATCATACACAGTAGGTTATTTGTGTTTTTTCTCCTAATATAATTAACAATGATTGATTTATAGGTGATTAAAAAATCAAATCATGCCACTGGCAAAGCAGAAGTCAACATACGGATTGGGAAATCTGGTTTAATCATCTACAACATGAAACTCAGAACCTTGTTAGATATTTGTGAGTATCTTCTAGAAAATAAAAAACAGAATTAAAAAAACAGAATATACACATGCCTGTAATCTACATACTTTTCCTCCATATCATTTAATTGACTAATGAAACAAAGGTGAAATTCTGCTCAGATGGTGAAACAGATGTAGAGTATTTCATCCATGAAAATTGGAGGTGGCGAAATGTTGTTACACCATTGCACAGTTGCATCTGTGTTGATAATTCAGTTCTTAGGTTTTCATTGAGTTTCTTTGGGAGACGATTTGAAGATTCAATTGACGAGTTTGATTGACAGAACACGTGGTCAGCTTAGGACACAGTGATCAGCAAATAATACAGATGAATTGAAGAATATTTCTGCTTCATTATGCAGGAAATACACTGATACAGTGAAAAAAATACCTAAATTAGTCTAAGCATTAACACAATATTTAATCAAGAACAATAACAGTAATAATAATTTAACAGTGATGGGAAAATTGGCAAGAAACATGAAACAAACAAATGGAATTAAAATTCTAACATCAGTTGTTAATCCTATTCTATCACATTTACTCGCGGCAAATCCTGATATATAACCTTCTACAATACAATTTCATTTAAATAATCTCTAATTTTCAATGCAGTTCATTTCTTTTGATTTCCTTTTGATTTTAATTAATTATTCTGCACTTGGTGAGTTATTTTGCTGATCTTGGCATTTGCTTTCACAATGTTGATATTCAAGGTCTGCTTTCCATTGTTTTGTTTGTTTATTTAATTTTTTGTTGTTATTCCAGTTGGCCAGTTTTTCTTCCAGGATGAACATTAATCCCATCTTTATTTCCCCCTGTTTCATTGTGCTTCAGATAGTGATTTGTTTCATATTGCAACCTCCGATCAAGATTAGTGTAAACTTTTTTTTTTTTGGCTTTCCTTACCTTAATTAAATAAGGGTTCCCTGTCAAAACCCAGGTCAATTGTTTTCCCATGGTGTACTGATCACCTTCACAGTTTGAAACAGAATGAACACAAGCTGTTGACTGAGGGATGTCCGAAAATGCATTGATGGATTTGTCCTGAACTTCCGATGGAGCATGGCTAGGCTGTTAAGGATGAGGTTAGTATTCATTCTAACATTAGAGCCAAAGCCTTGTTTTCTTCTGTTAAACATCTACTTAACCACACATGAATGACTTTCCTCAACAGTGACATCTGTACCTTTCATCATATGTCTGTTTAATATTCTCTGGATAGGATTACTCCTGCGACAGCAGTATAGTTGTAAAATCAGTAAACAGTTGTAAAATGTACGGTTTACTGAATGATTTATTACACAGCAGAACATTACACTTCATAAATGCTATTTACATCTCACAAAAATCTACACTGTTAAATACATACACTTAATCAGTAGTGGATACCAGTTGAGACCAGGTTAATGACACCTATATATTTCAGGTTAGTATTTGTAAACTCATTCCATGTATTTTTGTTTCTAAATAAACACATCCCACTAGAATATCAATGTACATGATAAATCCTACTGACATGTGGTAAATGAACAAATTCCCCACCTTGAATGAAGAATGATTTAATCAAAGATGATTCCACAGAATGTTGTATTTCAAGGTTCTAAGCAATACTTCTGAACCAAAACAATGTGTGGAGGATTGTGAACCGTGATTGATTTGATCTAATTCATTGCCTTTAAAACAGAGGATAACTGCAGTGGCTTCATTTATTCATATCACATCATTGATTTATTAATCACCTTATCGAAATTACATGTCACTGGAAACAAATATTGATGTAAGTGGGACTAGATTTTAAGCCTTCTATAGGTGTACAAAATTATCAGATCTTATTTACTATATTAACAAATTGCATCACAGTTTCAAAGACATGTACTGTCTGGCAGATTCTGCTTTAGGGACATTAATTAGCAAATTTCCTTGCATATCTACTTTCATCAATATTATGAAATATGAAAAGGGGAGTGAAATAATAATCTACTAATTCAAAAACAAAGATGACTTATGTATTACAAAAAACATTCTTCATTGTTTTTGTCAGCTTGAACATCTGCCGCTAAGTGAATTCCCCACTGTGAAATGTGACATTGTGGAATAAACAGGCAACAGAAATAATATGTGGAAGGACAGATAAGTGCAAAAATGTTTGCAATGGCTTTTGAAATACTGAGTTTTTTTGTGTGTAATGAAAGAAGAAATAAATGCTTTAAAAAACAAAAGTATATATATTTGTTTGCAGAACAGAGTTAGAACAGAACTATGTTTGTATTTAAATAATTAAGGTAGTTTCAAACACCTCCATAATTTCCTGTGTCTTCAACAGTATACTGAGGGATTGAAAGTGAAATGGCTTCTAGGTAAACAACAATTTAATATAGTTTCCTGTTACTTTGAAGGTTTCTGTGAAGTGACTTTCAAAAGCAAAACACAGGTCATATCTGACACCTTTGTGCACATAGGACAACGGTCAACATACACATACAAATGCCAATGTCATAGAATCCCAACAAGCTTCTAATTCTTATTTTAGTTTTAATTTAAATACTGATATTTTTGGAACATGTAGACAGAGTGGGAATAAAAGTGACAAAGAAAGGTGTTAGGATTTTTAACAGTTGCGTTATTCCAATAAACACAAGGAGATTTATTTTGGTGGTTGACATCTCAATCTGCTTTCTAATAGGCCCTAGGATGAAGAAGAAAAGAGTTAAGTGGTCCATAAATACATCAGTGTTTGTCACAAATAGGATGTACCATATAAGCCAGGATGTTAATTTGACCTTGTATATAGCATTTATCTTGGAGAGGAAAGTTAGCGTGTGCTTGTTGAGTGAAATATATCAGTACCAATGCTAATTAACATTGTATATAATGTAACACAGTCTTTTTGAAATTATTTAGTATATTGATATTATTACGAGTTAAGAACAGCAAGATTTTGTTTGTTATACTGAATCATGTGCCTACCTTTATAAGACAATGTATACAAAATGACTAAGAAGAACCTGTGAAGATTTCACTTTCACAACAGGTTATCACACTAATCATGTGTCAATATTTCAATTAAGTACATCAACACACTCTTTTACACTTTTGATAACCCAAGAGTCCCTACTTTACTGAAGTCTAAAGTAAACATTATTTTCCTGGGTTACATTTACTGTACCGAGGACAGGTGTTAGGCCAGCAGGAGACACTGTTAAGGGGGAAGGATTTTCTTGATGTCCCACAGAGATTATATAGTGGGAAAGCAGGACTGCGCCACAGGACAAGTGCCAAGAGCAGCCATACCTTTGGGAAGCTTTGTTCCAATCCACTTTGCTTAAAGCTTCCTGCTGGCATATTAAACATCACGAACACAGCTGTACCATTAATTTGACAATATAATATTTTTAAATGACCAGTGAACAAAAAAAAGAAAGGTCTTACATTCCTCACACACACACAATCCCTTTATTAAGTCATACTTTTAAATGCCAGTTTCCTAGTTCTAAAACTGAACAATTATGAGACAAATAGCTTTCCGCCCCTTCTTTGAAATGGCTCAAAAGTTGAGTTTGCACAGCCAGCTTCTCATTAGCAGAATCCAAATGCCCACCTATAAGACGTTTTTTTTAATACATATATATGTGTGTCTGGAGGAAAGAAAACAGTAGTAGGTAGAAAAATGATTTTCTTTTCAACCTTGCATCATCCTGATAGTCGCATCTGCCACAAACGTCTTGGCCTCAGGGTGTTATTGCTCTAGATCTATGGGATGACACTGAAATTGATTTACTTATATTCCAATTAAATGTGTCTTTCTTTTCTAACTTCACCTGGTAACACTTTCATTTCTTGCCAAGAAAAACAAAGAGGCTCAAGGAAACAGAATCCAGCTGAAAATAAACTCAAAACAGTTTCAAGCCTAGTCCTCCCAACCTGAGTGTATCAAGAAAGAGCAGATTAGTAATTCTGAAAGTACTTTGTGGTATGTACAATATGAGAGACATTGTCTTGGGATGTGAGAAGTAAACAAGTAAAGCCCTTGTATAGCCCTTAGTTTAAATGAACTACTTTGAGACAATGGCAATTGGCAAAACAAAGTTCTAGTTATGAGGCTGTATATCACAATATTGTTTTCTTCTTCTTCATACCCTTCTGTTACTTAAATCTTTAAATGTGATTGCTTGATAAAATGACCATCATTTTATCAAGCAATCACATTTAAAGATGTAAGAAGAAGCCTTTTTTCTAGAACAGGACTTATGATTAATATTGGCTTGACCGCATTAATATTATCTTAAATGGGAATTAGTGTCCAAAAAGGTTTTAAAATCCCTCCTTCAATGTTGTGGCTATGGGCCCAAATACAACATGTGTTTTCTGTCAGTTAAAATCCTGGGCCTTGCTGCATGTCATTTATTATTGCATACAATTATTATTAGAGGAAATTATACTGGACAATAACTTCTTATGGGTAGAACAATATATACAACAGGAATGAGTTGAAAATACAGCAACCAGAATCAGGTTTCAGCTGGTCCAACATTGAACACTAAATTCTTGTCAATGCCAAATCGCTCTCTCTCTCTCTCTCTCTCTCTCTCTCTCTCTCTCTCTCTCTCTCTCTCTCTCTCTCTCTCTATCTCTCTCTCTCTCTCTCTCCCCTTCCCAGCTGTTCTCCTCATCTTTCCTCACAGGTAGTTCTGAGACACCTGTGCTTCCCCAAGGTGCACTCTGATACCGGTCAGCTGCTTCACATGTTCCCTTTCAGGTCATATGACTGGTTTCTGTGTGTTCCTGCTGGATCATGTCTTTCAGCAAACTGACTAGTTCTGCCTAAATGAAAAAGCAGCTTGGGATATACTTTGCCCCAAACTGTTTCACAATAGGTAATGCCCTGAGAACAAATTGGAAGAGATTTTTGTTTAACTGCAGAACATCAGCATCATTATACAATTGCATCACAGCTACTTCTAGTTTAAAGAAAAGCCTTTCAATTTATTTTTATTAACAATTTTCCATTTATTCAGCATATAAACCTTGTTTTACATTCAAAGTATTTCTACAGCCCCCGTTCAATGGCTATGATAAAATCACTCTCATTTCCTCTCATTAAGCTCATGAAAAATCTTCTCCCCCTTCCTCTCACTGCAGATCCATCACATATCCTTTATTTCTTCAATAGCCATCTGTTTTTTGAATTCTAACATTTATTCTCACAATAGCTCCAAAGAAGAGATGATTTTAAGCTTTGATCAAAAATTCACATAAGAATGTAGAAGCCCTCAGGATATGTTTGAACAAGACAATAAGAAAAACAGACATTCCAAAAATCCACATTTCTCATCTGAATTAATATTTCATTCACTTCAACTGCTATATATTAAAGTTTTTAACATCTGAAGTTCACAATCCCCCAAACAAAGTTTCATACGGGTGTTTTCCTAAACCTCTTTATTATTTGGTTAGAATAAGTATCTCCTTTAACATTTGAAGTTAAAACAAAAGTTTGAAACGGATATTCCTGGTCTTTCACAATCTTTCACAAGTCTGACATTATCATTTATTGATAAATATCCATACCTTTAATTACTAAAATGTGAACTAGTAACATTTATATTATTATTGAGGTATTGGCAAGTTCTTGTTTTCTACCACTTGTTTACACTGCTGTGAAATGTCTCAAACATCCACAAAGGGCTGAGCCAAGGATACAGCTTGCATTATCTATGTCACGCACACATTTTCAACATGAGACATTACCCTGAAAAATAATGTGAAACTAATATTATCAAAGTAGGCCTAGCCAATGCTACCAATTACCGACTATTAAAAACAGTTCCAGAACAATACTACTTCCACAGTGAAAGAAAATATGATTGTTTTATGATATCCTTCAAGGACACATGTTGTATTGTGATCATGAGGAAAACTGTTGACTTGATTTTTCTCTAAAAAAGTTCTTCCATTGTGAGATTTTCCCCGGTCTTTTTAAACTTGATTAATTCTCTTCCTTTATACACTCACCTAAAGGATTATTAGGAACACCATACTAATACTGTGTTTGACCCCCTTTCGCCTTCAGAACTGCCTTAATTCTACGTGGCATTGATTCAACAAGGTGCTGAAAGCATTCTTTAGAAATGTTGGCCCATATTGATAGGATAGCATCTTGCAGTTGATGGAGATTTGTGGGATGCACATCCAGGGCACGAAGCTCCCGTTCCACCACATCCCAAAGATGCTCTATTGGGTTGAGATCTGGTAACTGTGGGGGCCAGTTTAGTACAGTGAACTCATTGTCATGTTCAAGAAACCAATTTGAAATGATTCGACCTTTGTGACATGGTGCATTATCCTGCTGGAAGTAGCCATCAGAGGATGGGTACATGGTGGTCATAAAGGGATGGACATGGTCAGAAACAATGCCCAGGTAGGCCGTGGCATTTAAACGATGCCCAATTGGCACTAAGGGGCCTAAAGTGTGCCAAGAAAACATCCCCCACACCATTACACCACCACCACCAGCCTGCACAGTGGTAACAAGGCATGATGGATCCATGTTCTCATTCTGTTTACGCCAAATTCTGACTCTACCATCTGAATGTTTCAACAGAAATCGAGACTCATCAGACCAGGCAACATTTTTCCAGTCTTCAACTGTCCAATTTTGGTGAGCTTGTGCAAATTGTAGCCTCTTTTTCCTATTTGTAGTGGAGATGAGTGGTACCCGGTGGGGTCTTCTGCTGTTGTAGCCCATCCGCCTCAAGGTTGTACGTGTTGTGGCTTCACAAATGCTTTGCTGCATACCTCGGTTGTAACGAGTGGTTATTTCAGTCAAAGTTGCTCTTCTATCAGCTTGAATCAGTCAGCCCATTCTCCTCTGACCTCTAGCATCAACAAGGCATTTTCGCCCACAGGACTGCCGCATACTGGATGTTTTTCCCTTTTCACACCATTCTTTGTAAACCCTAGAAATGGTTGTGCGTGAAAATCCCAGTAACTGAGCAGATTGTGAAATACTCAGACCGGCCCGTCTGGCACCAACAACCATGCCACGCTCAAAATTGCTTAAATTACCTTTCTTTCTCATTCAGACATTCAGTTTGGAGTTCAGGAGATTGTCTTGACCAGGACCACACCCCTAAATGCATTGAAGCAACTGCCATGTGATTGGTTGGTTAGATAATTGCATTAATGAGAAATTGAACAGGTGTTCCTAATAATCCTTTAGGTGAGTGTATAATGCACATTATATTAAAAAAATAATAATCTGTGAGCATAAATGTTATATCCTTACATCATTAGGATATAACACATCCCTGCAGCAAGACATGATTAGTTTAAAGTACCTACGGGAGAGAGGACTGTGATGAAAATTAGATTTTATCTTGGAAACACACAGTGTTTACTGTGATCATGGAAGGACTAGACATAGCATAGCTTGCCTGGAATATGGGGGTTGAATATACACAGCACGGTCTGGACAAGAGTGACATTGGTCAAAGTTTGTGGTCAGTCCAGAGGTAAAAATTGCACTGGATTTTTAAGAAAAGAGATTCTTTCACAGACCAAATCTCTTCTCTCTTCTGCATTTGCAACAGCTCAGGAACTGAATGCTATTGGTAGAAGACTGCGTTCACATCCCTACAAGAATGCAATTATGGAGAAAAGAAAAACAGCTTCATTCAAACTTTTCAAGGTTTATGTAGATTTTCCTAATTACTGGTGCCACCGGGGCATGCCACTCCGTGGGCTGCGTTACATATTCTCTGCTACTGTAACTATATTTATCATTTTAATTCTAGGTAATTATACAGTAGGGAACAACATTGTGTTTCAATTCAGTATTCACTGGTTCAAATTGAAACCATTAAAAGTTCATAAATACATCAGCATTCATTTCCTCCTCTCCGTATGCAAAACCCATTGTAATGCAACACCTCAGCTTACAGGACATCCTTGTATAGGAAGCATACATCCAAAATGTGTTGTCTGCACCATTTCATTATGTCAGGGCCAAGCTTTTGCAATATTCCTCCTGGATTGTTCATATTAATTTCAGATGGCTCCAACAGATAGCACTGTGACACTCTGTGCTACATACTGTGATAGTGGATCGTCTACTTGATGTGTATTTGTAGCAGCCTGAACACTTTCACGGTTCAGTGTGAGGTGCAATGCAATCTTTTGTCAGTAACATCATAGATCCTAAAGTTCCTTCATCCTGCAATCTTTCACTCGCAAATGCTTCCTTTTTATGACTTTTGTGTGAAGCATGCTATTTAAAAAATAAAAATAAAAGCCCTTTTTTACTGAATTTCTCAATGTCTTTTTTCTCCATAGTAACTTATAGTCAGCTTGTGTATTCTGTGCCTTTCCTCTGTCCTGTGTACATGATCTCAGGCTCTTTGCATTTCCTCTCTCTCCGGCTCTTACTAGTTCTATGCTGCGAAGGCTTACAAGTTATTTCATCCAGCTCTTCGACAGTAACTTGCTGTTTTTCTTGATAATTAGCTATGAGTGGCAAGCATTTTGTACAGCCTTTCTGTGCATAGCTCATACAAACATACTACAAATGCTTACACCATTTCTCCTGTTTTTGGAAAAGCTGATTAGAGCTTTCCCTTTTATGCATACCATTTCCTTTTGGCAAAATGAGCTTGTCAAATTTGTTAATTACAATTTCATAATCATTAGCATCTTCAGCTGACACCCTATCACTTCTGACATCACGTCATGTAAATGAGCCAAGAGATATTGGATTATTTTTAATGGCGTTTGCTTTGACAAGAATAGCTAACAGAACATAAGCATTTTATTTCCAAGCTTTGTTCTCAGAGGTGTTTTCATTACATAGTATCGACACCCCTAACTAATTAGTAATATACTCTAATAGGTCTTTAATGCTACCAGGGACAGAGACAGCATTCTAGGCTAGCTGGTTCTTTGAACTCCTCCAGTTACAGAAAAGGTCCCCTGTGATTAATTCCATGACATATGAAACATAGTACTGGTTTAATATTGTTTAATATACACTCACCTAAAGGATTATTAGGAACACCATACTAATACTGTGTTTGACCCCCTTTCGCCTTCAGAACTGCCTTAATTCTACGTGGCATTGATTCAACAAGGTGCTGAAAGCATTCTTTAGAAATGTTGGCCCATATTGATAGGATAGCATCTTGCAGTTGATGGAGATTTGTGGGATGCACATCCAGGGCACGAAGCTCCCGTTCCACCACATCCCAAAGATGCTCTATTGGGTTGAGATCTGGTGACTGTGGGGGCCAGTTTAGTACAGTGAACTCATTGTCATGTTCAAGAAACCAATTTGAAATGATTCGACCTTTGTGACATGGTGCATTATCCTGCTGGAAGTAGCCATCAGAGGATGGGTACATGGTGGTCATAAAGGGATGGACATGGTCAGAAACAATGCTCAGGTAGGCCGTGGCATTTAAACGATGCCCAATTGGCACTAAGGGGCCTAAAGTGTGCCAAGAAAACATCCCCCACACCATTACACCACCACCACCAGCCTGCACAGTGGTAACAAGGCATGATGGATCCATGTTCTCATTGTGTTTACGCCAAATTCTGACTCTACCATCTGAATGTCTCAACAGAAATTGAGACTCATCAGACCAGGCAACATTTTTCCAGTCTTCAACTGTCCAATTTTGGTGAGCTTGTGCAAATTGTAGCCTCTTTTTCCTATTTGTAGTGGAGATGAGTGGTAGCCGGTGGGGTCTTCTGCTGTTGTAGCCCATCCGCCTCAAGGTTGTACGTGTTGTGGCTTCACAAATGCTTTGCTGCATACCTCGGTTGTAACGAGTGGTTATTTCAGTCAAAGTTGCTCTTCTATCAGCTTGAATCAGTCGGCCCATTCTCCTCTGACCTCTAGCATCAACAAGGCATTTTTGCCCACAGGACTGCCGCATACTGGATGTTTTTCCCTTTTCACACCATTCTTTGTAAACCCTAGAAATGGTTGTGCGTGAAAATCCCAGTAACTGAGCAGATTGTGAAATACTCAGACCGGCCCGTCTGGCACCAACAACCATGCCACGCTCAAAATTGCTTAAATCACTTAAATGCTTTCTTTCCCATTCAGACATTCAGTTTGGAGTTCAGGAGATTGTCTTGACCAGGACCACACCCCTAAATGCATTGAAGCAACTGCCATGTGATTAGTTGGTTAGATAATTGCATTAATGAGAAATTGAACAGGTGTTCCTAATAATCCTTTAGGTGAGTGTATATGTCACATTCCAAATCTTAATTTAAAACAAATACATTTTTGTTCTGATTGCCAATGTTGTTTTTCTCTAACTGAGTCTAATTCTGCAGTCCATTTTTACTATACTTCATACTGAGCCACACAGTACCAAATATCCCCTGACATGGTGGGGCTGAATATTCTTCAGTGTCTAGAGAAAGAGTGTTAAAAATGCATTTACACAATGAGCCCTGTTACACTGCCACAATTATTTCTTAAAAAGTGTGAATTGTGTGTGTGTTTCTTTTTGCATCCTGTTCCTTTCCCTGCAGATAGATAACAATCACAAAAGTGATTTCATTAATTTGCTCATAACAATCTCTCATCTAACACAATCTGTCAGGGATCAGGCTGTTTTTATTTTTTTTATTATTTGGAAAAATGAAGCCAACAGAAACATACTGCTTTTCTCACATATCCCATATTGACTGAGGGGATCAGCTATTACCTGTAAAGTAATCAGTTTACAGAAACAGAGAAGCTTAAGTAACATCTGGAAGACAGACGCACTCTATCACTGATACCGCTCGAGTCTGAAAGCTCGACAAACACTGAAGATCTGCCAGATGTCTTTGACCATCCAATTGTGGCGTGCTTGGAAAATAATTTTTGCTACTATTTGGGAGTCTGGGTCATTATCATTTTACATTGTAGCCTGGAGTCGAATATGGGATCTCATCATAACTTCAGGTGCAGGATTGTTCCTGGAAAAGTCATGCAGTAGCCAATAAAAATAATATTTTAAATGAATTAATGTCTAGAATTCCACCGTCTTGACTGTTTGTAGGGACTGGGAATGGTCCAGCTCAGGGACCCTGGGTTGAAAATTCACCATTAACTGCTGAAAATCACATGCAGCCAGCAAGCCCATGCCATTGATCTGCATTTGGATGGTATGTCTGTCCTTTGGCCGAGACAAAGGCCTCTTTATTTTCCATTTCGGTTTGCTGTGTAAGGACATTGTCTCGGAGGAACAGTGTGTGTGTTTTCAGTTTCCCTGGGTCATCACTTGAGTTTGTTTGAAATCGAGCTGATCATTCATAATGAGTTCGGACAAGATCAATCACGATATACTACATTGCCAAATAATGAATTGGAAAATGCACATTTTTCCAGAACCATTGGCTTTATTTTAGATAATTAATTCCAGAAAGGACAGAGAAAGAGCAGGAATAGGTCTTGAAGAGCAAAGAATGTGCTTAGACTGAAGGGGAAAAAAGTTACATGAACTTAATCCATTGAAGCCCTTTCTTGCTCTTTAGAAGGAAAGCAAAACTAAAAACAAAACTAAAAAAGGTGGTGTTTTTAAAACAAGGTGCACCAAACTTTGTTCAATTGGGTATAAGCAGGGTCGCAGGCCAGTTCATAAATTTTGTAATTATACTATTGATTTATTATTAAGTCTCTTGGGTAGACAGATTTTTAAAACAAAAGTAGCTGCATGGTTCCTATGTGTCTGCTTAGCTCTGTGTCACATAAATATATCTCATGAAATATTGATCAGACTGTCATCAATGCTCCCAGCCAGTTTTCCATTAGCTGTGGCAAGAATTATAGAAACATGATGTTATTGAAAGAAGACTAATAATTCTTCAGCAATTAAATCACTTCCTTTTAGACTGTGCTTTGATAAACCCCTATTCCAGGAATACTGTACATCTCTGAATTGTTTAATGACACTAAAAGTCAATAACCTGGCTATGCCACAGTCATCTGTCAAAATTAATTACATTTTTCTTAAATATAAGCATAAACTCTTCCCAGATTTACAGGAAATATGCAAAGATGTTTGCTTTACATCTCTTTGGATTCTTATCTGCACTACTATATATAAATAAATATATATAAATACATTAAATTCTCCTGGCATCCAGACAAAGACCAAAATAATGTAACCTTGTTTAAAAAAGCAAACGAGGGAAGGGAGAATGAAGAGAGCACTAGCTATAAACACTCTGAGCTTTGGGGATAAGGAGAGTTTGACAGACCAACATCTAACCACTATTCTTGTGGATATTGCCTGCCAATTTATGCAGCACAAATGGTTTACATTTTCTTTATGTTTCACACAGTTATTTGGTCATTCTCAGTCTGTTATGAATTAAATTACTTGAGATTTAAGTTTGTGTTTTATGTTGTATTGAAACATGTTTTTCTTCTTTCCCACAGGTCATTCTGTGTGCTGCCATTCTGTGGTAATTTCACATTTTAGAATTTGACTGTTCTGAGAGTGTTTCACAGGCTGTTTCCTGCTCATGTTCTACTTATACTGTGTACCTATTTCCCTAATCTGAAAGTATGAATAAACTTAAACTTATTACAAAGCAAGCTACAATTTACACAACACCTTTGTATTTTCACCAGACATCAAATTCATAAATGTTTGTAAATTTACAGTTTTGAAATATTACTGAAATAATTATTACTCTGGTATTGATAACTTCGACATATTATAACAAAACAAAGACACTATATTCCTGTATACCGACCATTACATCCTGTCAGTCACATTGCCTTTAAAATGCACAATCCAAGATACTTCTTCATTTAGGAACCTAAGAATGGAGCACCATCTCAATGGCTTGTGTCTGAAACCCAAGCACCATAAGAAACATAAGAAAGTTTACAAACAAGAGGAGGCCGTTCGACCCATTGTGTTTTAGTGTCCATTATTAATCCAAGGCTCATTCCAGTCTTTTAAATGTTCCCAAATTGTCGGCATCAACCACATCGCTGGGGAGTTTGTTCCAGATTGTGAGGATTCTCTGTGTGAAGAAGTGTCTCCTGTTTTCTGTCCTGAAAGCCTTTAAGCCCAAGTCCCTGGGTCCGTGTGTTCTTGGAGATCTGGAAAAGCTCCTCTGGATTACCAGCCTGAATACAATACCTATAAAACAATGAAAAGGGCTCACAATTCTCTGATCCTTGACCTCATGAAAGCAATGGGTTAATGATAAGAGATGAACAGAGCTGTTACGTCATGCAGATACCTACAGGCCATCACAAGGAAACCCATACATGAGGAGTTATCATAAGGACAAAGCTTAAAATTTATTTTTCAGAAGTGTCCTGCACTTCTGTTTTCAAGTTTAGCAGAAATTGACACTTTAAAGTTCCTTTCCAATTTTCTTTCATTACTTTTTAGTTCCAAATGAAGAACATTACTTCCACTTTTTCTTGATCACCAGCTGAAGTTTGGCAGGTATTTTGCGCAATTACACTTTGTCACAGCGTCAGCTAAAATGAAAGCAGTCTCTCACTCAGCAGAGTCATCATTACTCGCTGCATGTATTATGTAACAGGATGATCCATGTTCACCTAAAACTTTCCATGGCTACTCTTGGGCTGTGTGTACTTTATTTAGCAGTTTGCTTGCTTTAAGAAGGACTCTGCCACTCATGTCTATGGAAAACTTCTTAGGATGAACTGCAGAAGATGGATAGTGAAACCCATACCCAAACAATAGCCCCCTGATAAATGGGCTATGCTCAATTATGGAATCAAAACAGATTAACAACACTGGTAAACAAACAAGAATCTCTTCTGTAGTTGAACTGGAGGACAACAAACAAGGTAGATCAAATTCAACCTAAAACCTAGAGCTTGTTTCTAAATTGGTTGGGTGACATTGTTTTTTGAAGAAAAAATAAATTAATAACATAATAATAATAATAATAATAATAATAATAATAATAATAATAATAATAATAATAATAATAATAATAATAATAAAACTATGTGGTGGCATTACATTGCAATGATATTCCAGAAATAATACATCTGCAATGAAAAAATAAATCTTGCTTTAAGCCACTAATCTGAAAGCAAAACACGAAACTTAAAATATCATTGTTTGTCTAACTTGAGAATTCATTACTCGGCAGCTTGAAGTTTGTTCTTGGAAATGAGCCCAGTTTCACCTAGTTACCAACAGAAAACGAAACCCAAAGGACAATGACATATCTGAGAAAGACAAAAAGAGCAAAAAAAAAAAAAAAAAGGTGTATCAATCAGATTTCTTCTCATCAAACTGACACTGGAGTTGCAGGATTCAGAATAAAGCAAAAGACGTGTTCACTTCACTGCACTTGCAGGATATAAATGTGGAAGTATTTCCATACACCTCCCCTTGCTACCTTTTAGGATTATGTAAGTGCTGCCAAGGGAGAAATGCATGGGCCGGATCATCTGACTTGCTTTCCAGAATTCAGTCATGGCAGCCAAACAACCAGTGTGCTCATGACACTTAAAACAATAATAATGATGATAGCCACATCATCCATGTCATACCACAATAAAATGAACATCCCCAACTCTGATATTGAATTTAAAGTTTCCCCAAATTGAAGTCATACCTTATAACAATAAATAAAAACTGACTTAGAAAAGAAAATGCAGATGCACATTGCATGTTTTGGGTAAAACATAAAAATTTGAAAATAAAATAGATGACTGTCAATATTTTATAGTGATAGTATAGTATGAAGTGTATAGTTACGTCAATAACATGACAAAACAAAATGTTTATAAATACAATTTCATGAAATACAATTTATTTTTTACAAAGCCTTTTCATTCTGTCAGCCATATAGCCAGTAAAGCCCTAAACTTTGCCACACTTGTTAAGCACTTGTTAACAGCAATTCACTTTGTGGGAAATCTAGGGCATCTGAGATATTGCCTTTATACATAAACATTTACAAAATAAAGAAATAAACAAAAAAGGAAGAGTTTAGCCTTCTAACATATGTTTATTTCATGAGGGCCAGCTGCATGATCTGGAAAAAGAACATACTTTGTACCACAATGCCTTTTTAAAGATTAAAAAAACTCTCAAAATCTACAACTGATGGATAGCGGTTTCCTCCAGTAAAGCCTCTGTTACTAGGATACAGTTGGTGTAGGCTGGCTCTGCAGAATCCATCTCCTGGTAAAAACAACCTTGGCAGCATTCATTGCCAGTCTATATCAAATGCTTATCAGTTTCTGTGAAAATAAAACCCCTTTTCACACCTACTTACATTTTTACACTCAAACAATTTCTCCCACGCCTTCCAAATTAATATTTTAAAGCATTGTTTAATTCGCCTTGCAAAAGTGTGAATACATTTGGAGGTATGCTTCATGCTGGTCCACCCCCTTCTCTGAATCTCTGAACTCAACAAATAGTTGCTTCATTAATAATCAGGGATTTAGCTAAGTTAAGATGAATCTAATAAGTTCAGATATTTCCTTTTAAAGAAATACAGCTGTTTTGTGTCACAGTATTTTACATTGCAAAACACAAACAACGTGACTAATAAATCTGGGCAAAATTAATCTCGCAATATCAAAACTTTTTTTAATCCAACAAAACACTGACATCTATGAGAATGACACATTCAACTGCATCTGGTTTGGTTTATATCACACACACCAATGTAACAGTATTTATTTGAAGATATTTAGAGTAAGTGGGACACCTCCATTGGGATGCAACATCTCATTTTGCTGCTGCCTAAGCTGCCATAAAATCTTTATCATTCACAGAGTTGGGTTGATTTTGGTTTAATGTCTCATTTGAAGGCAAAGGAAAGGAAGAGTATAGCATCTATTCACTTCATGCTGAGATACTGATTAAATCTCTGCAAGAGGGACAAATTATATGTAGTCACCCAGCAAAGGGATATTTTCTGTTACAGACATACAGCACTGTAAGCACTACCGTTTAATTACGTGCGTTTAAATCAGTATTTACATGCATTGTTCTACCATGTGTTTGTCAAGGCAGATGGTATGTTCTGGGACTTTGAGTGCAACAAGTTCTTTGTAGGACGATATATGACATCAGTAACTTTGATAAAAATAAAGAAAGAAAAAAACACTGTAGCTGAGACAGATTCAGTTGCGTCAGACAGCCAAGTATATTGCTAAGATGCAGGCTCCAGTTTTATGACAAAATTAATACAAATATTTAGTAATTTACTTATTCATCTATTTGTAAAAATCATAAAGATAGTGGTATGAAGACAATGCTTATCAGAAAATGACTAATGCATGTAAAGACATTACAAAAATAAAAAGGGATAAACAAATCTGCATTCTGGCCATTAGCACTGCTGAAAAAGTTGGTTTTGTACTTCTGTATCCTGAGGTTTCAAGTTTTCTAACAAGAGAAAGTAATGGAAATGAATATTTTAAATAGGTTGCAAGGCAATATTTTTTTCACATAGCTGAACTTGCAGTAATGGATGCAGAATTTATTTTTTTAGAACAGATGATACTATAAAAAAATCTTAATTGACACTTTGAGTAACACAGCTACCCTTGTTTGTTATTACCACTGACAGAAAGTCTTATTTTCCCTGCATGAAATGTATCTTTCTTGTCTCGTGTAGATGTATTTGATGTTGGGCATCAGAATAGAAGGTAATAAGACTTGTGTAAAATCAATGGGGGCTTTCACTTAAACAAGGAATGATAGCTGTTCATTTCTGCTGTTGCCTTCACATCGAGAATCTCTCAACAAAGCTGGTCTTACTTATATAAAAAAAAAACATTTTCCCGGACAAGTCATTACTTGGGTTTTGCTTTTGGAAGTATCTGAGTTCAGCGAAGAGATAATAATAACTTGCCATGAGCAACTGTCTCTAGAATTCTACTTATAGCTTAAATCCTGGAAATTCTTGCAGTAAAGGCATCTTGTTTGAAGTGTATTTGCGATTACAAACAATTCATCTATAAGGGAAAGATGTGAAGGAATATTTTAAAAAGTCAATATGAGAGGAACAAGAAATCTACACCTAGGCTGCAATATGCATGAATATGGAAATCATATTAGTCTCTCATCTCAAAATGGATGGCAAAAATAACATATCACCAGATCAAGAGTTTATTGAACAAGCACAGCATACAACAGATTGCTGCTCCCCCAGCGAAATGAACAGTCAATTGTCCAATCAGAACTGTCAATGAACCTTCTGGTAGTGACTTGTGAATTTTACAACTGAACATTTCAATCCATCAAGCAGACCACTTATGAAAAATATGACAAAAATAGGAACAATTTTTTATTGTTATTTACACCAGCTATAGATAAAATGATCTTAAGAAGCTGTCTGAAATTAGGGAGTGGTGTAGTCAAAAATGCTCATAGCAGAAGAGGGAGGGGTCTCTATTACCAATAGAGACAGTCCTAACCAATCAAATCCTCTCTGGAAGAGCAGTGGGCAGAGTGATGTCATGAGTTGTGAAAAATATTTGGAAGATTATTAACACATCTGTTTTCTTCTGTGAATGGGATTTATTTGTTGACCTTACACCACGAAGCCTACAAGTGTGATCATTAGAAGTCTTTATGACAGCAAGAGAACAACAGGGGGATTTCCAGAGCACTAACTGCTGTGGCCTTAGTTTTTATTAGGGCTGTTTTTGCCGGGAAGAATAAATGAATAGCTGTCAAAATCACTATACAGCTTGTCAAAGCTAATGTGTCTGACCCAGTAAGCAGAAATAAGTAAAGGAGATGCCAATACCAAAACAAACTCTGCATAGAATGAAGAGGAGGCTTTTTTACGTTGGTAATATGAACGATGAATTGGCATGTTTAAGTGCAACAACGTGATAATATATAGGCAGAAGCACCACTGAATTGACATTGTCACTTGTATTTTTAAGTAATTGACCTGCACACTCAAAATCACAGTGTGCTTATGATTTGTATTATTTATTTATTTTTTGCTTTGCCAAGAACCTTTTATAGATCATTCTGAATAATAACAGGATACAGTATAAGGGCTATGGAATTACAAATGCAGTAGATAACAAAATATTTATCAGCATTTCAGGTTCTTTGTCTAGATTTTAAATGTAATAAGAATTATAATCCCAAAAGTCTACTATAACACTGATTAGGTTAACCATTTTACAATTTGATCCAGTGTACATAAATTAAATGGAATCAAAGAAACACATTGTTAATAAAAGTATTATCCATTTAGATCATCGAGAAAAATCCCAAACTCTTCTACTGTGAGTAATAGTGGCATATGAGTTAAACAAAATGTACTTAATATTAAAATTGTTCCTCAGTTATGTTGAATACTTAGCTTCTTCATGCTTCGGTGACATGGCTTACCCTGCGTTGTATTTTTGCAGTAGTGTAAATTGATTTATCTTGTAGCTACTGCTGTTACCAGTAGGGGAGAAACACACAGAGTCAACTAACTCAAAATGTATTGGGGTCAATCAATATCAAGTCAAAAGCCAGTTCAAGATGTTCTCCCCGGAGTATTGTCCTGTAGCTTTGGTCAGGAAATGTCACAATACACTAATGTCTTTTAACCACTGGACTATAAGATGCTTTCCTGCTAGACTGAATACAAAGGAATTAAGTGCAAAATTATCTCTTTCCACATCTCGCATGATTCACAAATTTTGACACCCCCCCACACCTTTTCTTCCTTATACATTTCTATATCCTAATTAATTTGATGTGGGAGTTTTGTAATATGGCCCTGTAGATCTTTAAAAAACTGGAATACGGAAATTGTAAATATCAATGTATAATAATTGCAACAAAATACCAAAACAAGACCCCAGAATAGCAATAATCCCAACTCCCAGAAGAACATCCATTAATGTTACCTACTGACATTATCAACATCCATGAATATTAAAATCAGTGGACCATAAAGCAGATATGCTCAATCAAAACTGCCTTATGTTTTGATGATGTAAGACGCTGCTGGTACATGCAAGTGGTCATATCAGACTATGTGCAAGGGCCCAGGGATATCAAGGGAGACACAGGAAAGAAATAGTATCTTTCTTGCCAGCTGTCACACATGGTTCTGCTAATATGAAACTCTCAGAGCTGTAATATTTTAAAAGTTAATGTAATTAACTGAGAGGTAATATACATTGATGTAGAATAATTTAATTTACAAAATTCCCTTCAAACTGTGTGTGTGGGCCAAGAGGGTTATCTTTCTAGGGCTACTAACATAACATTTCCTTGAGAATCTCCATTTTACTGATGTCCAGAGAGTCTTGAAGATCTTGAAGATAACATTTAAGAAGATCAAAACTGTTACAGAAAGAGTATCAGGGGTTGCTTATTTTCCTTACATAGTGTAATAATTTTAACATTACATATTATCATGTAACGGCTTCTTTCCCCAGAACTGTATTAATCAGAAGTAAACATTTGACTATCTGATTTGAAGAGACCCATGAGATCCATTGTGACCTTGGTGTTAATCTCTTGGCCCTTTTAGGTTGAATGTTCCCAATGATTAATTGACCACAGAGGTTGGTCAAACATCCAGGCTTCCCCTGAATGTTTATAGTGATGCGATGCATTGCATCAAATATTTCAGTATTTGTTCTGGTTTCCCTTAAGCTGTTCCAGATTTATATTAGTTAAGCTTTTTGTACTTGGCAAAGACTATTGGCAGACACTGCAATAATTACAATCTTACAATCATGAAACCTTGATCCAATTGATAGGAGATGGATTACATTATAGATACAATACAAAAAAGAATCTGGATAAAATAAAATACCTGAGGACTCTCCCCATGAGAATATCGATTAATTAAGGAAAATAACTATCTAAGAATAACTGAGGGGAAACTGGGAATTTACCATTGTCATAATTATACATCAGATTGGTTTCATTGTTATTTTCTTTAAAATAAAAAATGATCAGTATTCTAATGTTCGTTGTTAGCCACCCTAGGGCTGCCACATGAAAAAGAAAATAACACAAAAAGTTCCCAATATTTCTTCCAAAATTGCAATAAAAAATTCATGCCTTATTCTAACACCTTGTCCCTGGTGAGTGAGCAAATGAATGTCCCCTTATCTCACCCTGGCAAATTAGTGGTTGTGGATGATTAGAAACTGATCCCTTGAAGATGAAGCTCAAGCCAAGTAACTTCCACATGGCCTCTCCAGACAGCAGCTCATTGGGCATCACTGTTGTACACAGAGAAGAGCCAAACCAGCCAACTCTTCCTCCCACTGTGCAGCAGCTAATTTTACATTTCCTGTGTGACCACAACCAAGACCAAAATCTTGGGGTGGCCAGGACTCCAAGGATCCTGATCAATCGATATGCCAGTTTAACATTGTGCATTACTGAAGAGCCCCTAAAAATTTGACAGATTTTATATTAGGATATGGGAAATGGCTTTCGCGATTTCCTATTGTTTTGGTGGCCATAGTGGCTCTAAAAATGACTTGCTATACTAATCTGTGACTTTTCACAATTATAGTTTATCGGTGTTGAAAGAGGGAAACTAGATGAAAACATGAAGTACTAAAGAAAATGTAACTAAACTACCTTAAATCCCAAACCATAATGATAAAGATAAGACACTTGACTTATTTTACCTATACATAGTGAGCCAGGTGGGTGGCTAGACAATGACGGAGAGACAAGAGACAGTATTCAATGAAAAGTAGGTGTATTGTCTTGTTTTTGTGACAGCCTACTGGGTGATTAGGGGCGACACGCTGCATGACCACGCCACCTCTTTTATTAAGAGGACCTCATTCACCCACTCTCTCCCCGGGCAGGCTTGACTGGACCCCAGAACACCACCACACAAAAAGTCAAGTTCCCAACAATGATAATTACTTCTACAGCTAGGACAGGGCACGAAGACTGTACCACAGCAGGGAACACAATAGGTAAGGAATTGGGAAGCTAAATATATAAAACCTAATCTAAAATTGCCTTTAATAAACTGAGCAAAAAAAACAATAACCCTACCCAAAATAAAGGAACTAATTTAAGAAAAAGTAAAGCCCAATTTCCTTATTCTAAAATACAAATAGAATCAACCATTAATTTACAACCTCTTAATTCAATCATAGGACAGTGCAATTACACAAGATGAATCCCCCTTCTTAGAGGATATTACACAAGTCTCGTTGGGACCCCAAACAAGCTGCAGGTAAGAAACAAGTATTATTAAGTCTCAGATTGCACAAGCCCAATGTAATTGTTCACTATCTTTCTTTTTTATTTACAGGCACAGATCCGCAGGGACTAAGAGGGAAAGCTGGCAACAAATCCCATAACCCAGAACAGGGACGCTTCTCTGTCCAGGTAAACAGCAAGAGGGGATAAATGTCCAAAAAGTCTCAAAGATTATTTAATATTTACTCCATGTATGCTCCTTTTAACTATATTCTTCAACAAGAAACAAAGCAGAATACTTAACGCTCTACAGACTTCTGTTGTCTCCAGCAATTTAAGTCTCCTTCTCCTTTGTCAGCATTCCATCTCCAAAGGTTTCCTTTTTCCGGGGAGCTCTTCACCGTTCTCCCTAATCTTTCGCCGCCTCTGCCAGTCTACTTCCCTCCAGCCCTGTGCCTTCTAATTTGGATGTCAGTTGGGAGAATGCTATGCCCCATATCTCCTATCCGTGTGCTCAGTTGCTTGCTCTCTCGAATGACACGGTCTCTGCCCTTAAGTACTAAAACAAAAAGGCAGGGGTGCAAGTGAAGGCAATCAAGAGAAGACATGCAGGGAAGTCCAGGTGAGAATGTAGCCAGTGGCATGCACTTGGCAATAAGAATAAACCAATAAACCAATAATACCAAAAGTAAACAATGTAAGGAAGTAAAGAAAACAATTCATAAGTGAAAAAAATAAGTGCACACATCTAAATAAATAAGTGAAATAAATAAATCAATTAAGTGCTAAATTGCCCATCACATCCCACCCATGACACTTTAAAGAAAAATGTTAGGCTCTCTTCCTACAGGGCCTCTTGGGGGCATGAAGAGGGTGCCTTCTCTCCTGTCAAGTTCCCTTCTGTGTTGCAGGTTCTTGAAGGGCTGATGGTTCTGTCCAGATCCAGAGATCCTCCCAGATGAAGTCATCCGAGGCTGCCAATGGAGAGCACACAGTTACGCTGCATTAGCTCTACACAGCAGCAGCACTGAAACTCAAGTGCCAGGGAGAGGCTACTTATATAGGCCTCTCCTCATTAGTGCTATCAGCTGCCCATAGCTGGCCTCTAGCAGGTCTCCGTGGTACTGTAGCTGGTGGATACAGGGGAGCCTTCAGCAGGTAGAAGTTGGGAGCTGTCCAGTGCTAACCCTGGGAATAGTGCCTAATGGAGTCCACTTCTAACTGTGTGGTCTTGGATGGTCCCGCCTAGTCTTCTGTTGGTTGCGTCTCCCGGGCTCACAATATATATATATATATATATATATATATATGTGCGTGTGTGTGGGTATCAAAAATTGCTGGTGCTACAATAATTTTTATAAACTTTAAATGCGGGGTGCCTTGTCCCAGGGAGTTGATATAAAACAGATTATCCATTCAAGGAAGTATGGACAGCAGCTCCCGTCTAAAAACAGTCCATATTCACCAATATCACAAAAAAACTATTAATTGGTGAAAAAGTGAAAATGAAAATCATGATGCTTACTCATCTTAGGAAGACAAGTTGAAACGCTTAAGCATCATGATTTTCAATTTTTCTCCAATTAATAGTTTTTTGTGATATCAGTGAATATGGACTGTTTTGAGATCCTTGAATGGATAATCTGTTATATATATATATATATATATATATATACAGCTCTGGAAAAAATTGAGATCACTTAACATTGATTTCTGAACTTGGAAATAAGTATTTGACCCCTTCGACTTAGTACTTGGTGGCAAAACCCTTGTTGGCAATCACAGAGGTCAGACGTTTCTTGTAGTTGGCCACCAGGTTTGCACACATCTCAGGAGGGATTTTGTCCCACTCCTCTTTGCAGATCCTCTCCAAGTCATTAAGGTTTCGAGGCTGACGTTTGGCAACTCGAACCTTCAGCTCCCTCCACAGATGTTCTATGGGATTAAGGTCTGGAGACTGGCTAGGCCACTCCAGGACCTTAATGTGCTTCTTCTTGAGCCACTCCTTTGTTGCCTTGGCTGTGTGTTTTGGGTCATTGTCATGCTGGAATACCCATCCACGACCCATTTTCAATGCCCTGGCTGAGGGAAGGAGGTTCTCACCCAAGATTTGATGGTACATGGCCCCGTCCATCATCCCTTTGATGCGGTGCAGTTGTCCTGTCCCCTTAGCAGAAAAACACCCCAAAGCATAATGTTTCCACCTCCATGCTTGACAGTGGGGATGGTGTTCTTGGGGTCATTCCTCCTCCTCCAAACACGGCAAGTTGAGTTGATGCCAAAGAGCTCGATTTTGGTCTCATCTGACCACAACACTTTCACCCAGTTCTCCTCTGAATCATTCAGATGTTCATTGGCAAACTTCAGACGGGCCTGTACATGTGCTTTCTTGAGCAGGGGGACCTTGCGGGCGCTGCAGGATTTCAGTCCTTCACGGCGTAGTGTGTTACCAATTGTTTTCTTGGTGACTATGGTCCCAGCTGCCTTGAGATCATTAACAAGATCCTCCCGTGTAGTTCTGGGCTGATTCCTCACTGTTCTCATGATCATTGAAACTCCACGAGGTGAGATCTTGCATGGAGCCCCAGACCGAGGGAGACTGACCGTTATTTTGTGTTTCTTCCATTTGCGAATAATCTCACCAACTGTTGTCACCTTCTCACCAAGCTGCTTGGCGATGGTCTTGTAGCCCATTCCAGCCTTGTGTAGGTCTACAATCTTGTCCCTGGCATCCTTGGAAAGCTCTTTGGTCTTGGCCATGGTGGAGAGTTTGGAATCTGATTGATTGATTGCTTCTGTGGACAGGTGTCTTTTATACAGGTAACGAGCTGAGATTAGGAGCACTCCCTTTAAGAGAGTGCTCCTAATCTCAGCTCGTTACCTGTATAAAAGACACCTGGGAGCCAGAAATCTTGCTGATTGATAGGGGATCAAATACTTATTTCCCTCATTAACATGCAAATCAATTTATAACTTTTTTCAAATGTGTTTTTCTGGATTTTTTTGTTGTTATTCTGTTTTTCACTGTTAAAATACACCTACCATTAAAATTATAGACTGATCATTTCTTTGTCAGTAGGCAAATGTACAAAATACTTTTTTCCCACACTGTATGTATATATATATATATATATATATATATATTATTTGTATTATATTTTTTTGTATTATTATTATTATTATTATTATTATTATTATTATTATTATCAATGTTCAATTAGTTTAGTGTCACCGATTTTTGTAGAATAACTGACAGATTCCTGACACCTTCCTAATGCTCCTCATAAATCATCAGGCTGAGGAGCGAAGACTCTCCTCCTGCCACGTTGACAGGCATTATCACTGAAGTCCTGACAGAGTCTCTGCCTGTACTCTAGAATCAAGGCTGCACAATGGGTCTAAATGACCACCCTGTCTTACTAAGAAGCGATCACTTGTCTTTGCACTTAAGAAAAAAAAACATGAACAAGAAATCTCTCCTCTAAGCTGTGCCACGCATTTATCACCACAATGAATGTCTTTCACAATTTGATTCTCAGTTAAAATTGATAATACCATGTCCCCCCAAAAAGGAAAGACATGATGACATAAGATGCAATGTTTAGTATTTGTGTATGCTTTTGTTTGCTTGTTGTTTTTATTTTACATTACAGTACCTACATAATCATTATTAGTACTTATTTGATTAAGAAAATATTTGTTATTTGTTACAGTGGCTTCCATAAAAATTTAAAATAAACTTATTGGAGCTACTGCAGTTTTTTACAGTAATTATACACACAAGATATTTTAAAATGTATAAACAATGATAACTTATCAGTATGTGAAAGGAAATGGAAAAACACAAATAAAGTGGAAAGCAGCTTATGATGTCACCCAAAGGCTTATTATAAAATAAGTTGGAGTTTGGAAATATGTTCATGTGTACAGCTTTGGGACAGAAACCATTTATTTACACAACACAAAGGGACCATAAAAAACAAGTAAAGATGAATAAAATGACATTTAATTGTCTTTTCTGTGTTTTCTGTGTAAATTACTAAAAGCAGTAATTTAAGATGACATAGATCGTGTTTGTGCAAGATGTAGACCTCTAAATAGTGAATGCATCTCAAGTTAAAACAATCACATGGAGTATATACAGTATGCAGTATATATGAACTTCACATTTCAACAATAGAGAAGTTGAGTTTTTATCCATCAAAAATGACATACAAACTAAACAGATGTGCCCCTGCCCCTGCATTTTCCATTACCATTAATACCTGTTCTGCATATTAGGTGTGGATGTCTCACTGTAGCAGAATTGATTCCTATACAGTCTAATCAATGGTGAGAGAAAAATAAATATTAAAATTGGTGTTTTTACACAAACTACATAAAAAGCATGAAAGTAGTGAGTAAAATAATTTAAAAACAAAATCAGCCATTTTGATGTATTGGTCATAGCAGGGTAACACACTTTTGTGAGTGCTGTTTTTTGTTATGTTTTTCTTACTGCATGCAACAGGGGAGTAAGAGTTCTAATTATATTTGTGTCTGTTGTTTAGGGATAAAAACAAGACAGATGACACATCTTGAGATTATAAAAGACAGGGTCACTTTGCTCAGTCCAGTTTGGGAAGGGACTGTTGACACATAGCAATTTGTGAGTTAGCACAGACTGTGTGCTACAATGAAAGGTTCATTGAGAATGCACTTTTTTAGTTATGTGTAATTGGAATTGTTGTTTGACTCAGAAGGTGTTAGCACATGACAGAATTAGATTTTCTCTCATTGAAAAAAGAAAGAAAATAATAATAAAAAGCCTTGCTTTGAAACAAGAAGATCTGCCTCTTTGGTCTTTTTTTAAGCTTGGTGGATCTCAGATCTGGGGTTGGTCTACTGGCATGCCTTTAAACTGCTCTGGCTGTCTCATCACCTGCTGCTCAGCTAGGTCAATCATGCTGGGCCTGTCTGAATAACTGCAATGAATGACAACAGAAAAAAGCTTTACAATCTTATTTATTTCTTCAAGTTACATGGGTCGAGTCCCCAGAAAGCATAAGCAGCAATAGTGGTTGATGAGACAAGAGGTTTTTTATTCATACAGAATAAAAGGAGAAAAAAAAACAGATACTTCCTTAAAGAATATTCCAGTTTCTGAAAGATATGGGGTGTTGTGGTTCAGATAAAAGACAGCCATATGGACTATAGACCTGTATTAGGCTTCAGTTATGTTTCATGTTAAATTAATTGTTTGGATGTGAGGAGCTTTGAAAGTGAAAGATAAAAGAGAATGATGTGCAAGTGGTGGAAAAGCACAGTACCACAAGATTGAATGTCCTGGTGTGAAACCTCACCTCAGTGTCTGGTGTATACATATAAGTCATTGTTTTAATTGAAAAATATGCCTGTTTTAATGGCTCCCTGCTATTCCAAAGTCTCAATCTCCCATTGAAATGACTAAATCACTAAATTGCAATGGCAACTATAATGGAATGGCATTGTGCTCTCCCAAGCTCACAGTTTCAAATGTAAAGATTATGTCACAAATTCTAAATATCCAATTAACTTTCAGTCTTCCGAATCATTTTTTAAAAATGCTAAACTGCCTCAAACAAATTACAAGAATTCTCTTTTTTCCAAGGCCTCATAAAAAAAAAATCCTCTCCTCTTGATGCAGCAACAGTAAAAGTGATGTAATTTATTGAATGCAGAATGGATGAAAAATTGATAATTTTCTAATGTAGCCACCTCTAAAGTATTGTATACCATTCTGGATACCACACCAGACACTTGGTTATTGCAGTGCAGAATAGTCAGAAAGCCACCAGGACCAAATGTTTTAACAGGATAATATGATTAAAGCTCTTGTCAGGAATTAATAAGATTTGATTGCGGTACAGGGACATAGTTGACAAAAACACTTGCTTCCAAATCAAAATGCAGGGGAAGACATTAAGTTGAACTACAATGTGGAACAAATGACCATGCTATGCTGTGGAGACTGGGTTTCTATGATCTTACAAGAAGAAACTGGAGAAGAATTGTTGATCAATAGGGTAAGTGAAAGAGACTTACCATTATTATCATTCATATCTTCCTATATTCTAAATAGAGGCTTCATTTTTGTATAATAATTGAATTGCTCTGAATTGTTTCTATTATTTATCTGTAACCATGTTTGTTTTGCGCTTTCACATCTATATATTTTTGTCTGGTTTGAATTTAGAACAAATGTGTTTTTCTTAAGGTGTGAACTGACAGCTGCACATTTTACCAAACATTTTCCTATATGGGCAACCACTAATAGAGCCCAGGACTTCACTGTAGAAATCAATGTACAGGGTCCGAATCATGTTGTTCACACTAATAGGTGTCACTAATGCTTTATAGAGTTCATTTAAAGAATTCCACTCATTTCAACAACCCATTATTGCCTACAAGGTTTTACTGACCCTGGGAATGACACCTATGATTTCTACACAGACGTTTTTGGAGGGTGCTCCGGTGAAAGGACATTAGCATACTGTCTGGGTCAGCTTCATAGCACAGCAATATCAAAGAGGTTGTGAAATAAAACTTTCTTTTAATAAGAGTAGCTGATGCTCACTAAAATGACCAGTGAATTGTTTCTGCAAGGATAAAATCATCCTTCAACTTCATGCAAATGTCACACACACACACACACACATGCACGCACACCCGCACCCGCACACGCACACGCACACGCACACCCACACACACACACACACACCCACACACACACCCCTGATGACAGCTGTGCAGGATGCCAGGAGTAACATCATCATTGTGAGGCGTGGTGGAGCATGGTGGGGCGAGGCAGCTGGGGTGTGGTGGGGCGACGCGCAGGGGGGCGGATGCAGCGAGGCTTGGAGGCTGTGAGAGACGGTGTCACAGAGTGAGCAGCGGACCGGCCTTTGAACGCACGGGTCAGGAGCTGCAGACTGGAGAGTAGAGGGAGGTTATTTCTGCTGCAGTGCATACATGCATACAGGGACAGGGTGAGGATTCTGCATGATGTTTGTGTCCAGGACACAAATTGGTACTATTGCGCTGCTGTATCCTACTTCAAGAAACCGTATCAGAGGAAGAGAGACACATGAGGAATCAAACTGAGCGATTACAGCCCTCTGCACTTTAAAGGCAATGCGCTGACCTGTCAGGTAGAGGTACCATGTGTTAGTGGGCTACAACTTTCGTCATTGGTAGAAGATGCTGTTGTATGGTCTACCAACATCACCAGAAACCAGACGAGTGAATGCGGTCTCTTGTCAGTGGAGGTTGATCTCATGGAAGCTATGTACTTATGCATATTGTCGTTTTAATCTTCGTACATTTTCAGGGTGTTGACCAGAATGACGTATAATCCAGAATATCTGCACCCGAGACCAAGCCATCGAACCTGGCCAAGCCGTCCAATTCGATCGAGCCGCAGAACTTGACCAGGACTTCTGAAACTTTGGATCCTCAGGAAACCCTAAATGCTGTCTACGGATATTATTTGAAAATCTCGCCATCCTTGCTGCCTGTATCGATCATTGTACATATCGCGTTTCATGTTTTATCACAGGATATTCATTGTTTGACATGTTTAATTGTGAAATGCAGGGCACGGACGTGATTGGCTTTTGCACACAGGCGTGAGTTCTAATAAAACATCCAATTGTCATGTAAGGTATAATGTGTCGAAGAGAGTGAGTAACTCGACCGATGAAGCGCCGACCGGAAGCTAACCCCGGGAACGCTAAATAACATGGAAGGAGAAAGCATTTGGTGGTACATGTTTAAAACTCCCATGCCAAGGTTGTACAGAACTGCTGCTGTATGCAACATTCTGCTGCTGTTGGAAACTTCTTATTATTGTCATTCATAATAATAGTATGCAAGTACATAATAATAATAATAATAATAATAATAATAATAATAATAATAATAATACATATTAAATAGCTACTTTCAATATAAATTACGATAAAATGTTCTGAAATAAAATACATTTCAGCCCTACATCAAGGTTTCCATAGAGGCAATCAGAGAGTAGCTTCCCAGCTGCCTTCAGCGGTAGAGTGTGTTAAGTATGCATGTGTGATAATCACCAAAATACCAGCACCAGCCTACAGGGGCAGCACTGAGAGAAAAAGTTACACACTTGGGGACCTCTCAGGTCCCCACTTGGTCAATAAAAAAAACTTCACTGGGGGAGTCTAGGTACCATTTGAACAAGATATAAAGGCTTTGCCAAGTGGAGACTTGGGAAATGTCCCCACTCGGTAACCAAGTCCCCACTTCATGAGTGTTAACAATGCCTAGTTCCCTACTTGGATAGGTAGACAAGAACATGTAAGCACACACATACACACACACACACACACACACACATGGTTGTGCAGTTCTCCTTGAAACATGGCTCTTTGGAAAGTTATTGAAAAAGTTCCTGTACATTTCTTAATCCTTGTAATTTATATACAGAATTTCATCACACATTGTGCTGTATGGCTGTCAATTACATATAATAACTTGACTAGATTAACACTAATTAATCATCTTTGTAAGTAGGAGAAGCAATATTGTTGTAAGTGTTCAGAGACCCATATGTTCATTATAAGGCATTAAGGGAATTCCAGCAGCAAATGATTCATACTTAAATGTAATATGTAGGGGCCCTTTCTCTAAGGAAGGTTTAACTGTCAACCATTTTCTGAAATATTGAGCTGTCTTTGGAAGGCAATGGTAATGGTAATGGAAATATTAATTCTTTATAAATCACAGAATAAGGTCTCATACCTGTGTGTAATGATGAAGAGAAGACCATTCTTTAGGGTCTACTAATGTAATCCATGTATTTTGACCACTCAGTCAATTACCATTATTACCACTATCGTAGGATGGAGTGGATTTTCTCTCTCACACCAACCTAATTGTTCATTAAAACCTAAATGCACAGTGGATCTATCCACTAAATCGATTTTATTTGTAACCTACTGAAGAACATACACACTGTTTCTTTTAATCCATTTGACTTGTACTTTAAAATGCTCTATAAACTAGGATATTTTTTTCTCTTGCATTTCATTGAAATGTGAATTGTGGGCATCAGTGTGTTGCAGTACTGAATGTGTGGGCTTAAGACTGCAGCTGGTGTTTGTGTTGTGTGGGGCAGCTAATGACTGAAAAATTATTTAAAAATCTTCCACTCCTACAAAATAACAGCCCCTTTCTATTTTGGTGTGATATATACTGCAATTCCAATCTCTGAAGAGATTGAGCCACTGTATTAATACATGCATAAGTGTAACATGCGTGAAAGTTGATGGTGTTTAGAACATATCTGTCCACTAAAACCCAACTTCAAACAATGGGATTGAGTGAATTTTTTCCCAGAAACTATTGAAAATATTCAATCCCAGAGGCATGTTTTTTCCCCCAAGATATTTACACCTAATGTATTAATGTGATTATATTTCTGCTACAAAGAGGATTTGACTTTATACATTGACCAAACAAAGCACAACAAAGGCATTACAGAACTTCAAACTGTTTTTCTATAATGTTCCTTTTGACCCCCCAATCAGCTCCACCATCACTATGTTCATATATCTTTTAGGTTAACCCTAATTTTAATGACAGAATATTCAAGGAATTCAACCTCAGGCAATCACCGTGAGGAAATTACAGCACTCAGATTAAAATCTCCATTGGGAGTCCTTTCACAGTAATTACCTTCTGTAGAACAGCTATGAAATGACTAGAAATTACATTTTTTTCTCCCCAGCTAAACTGTAAGACATAAGGATTTGAACTACAGTGCTTACAGCATTGTCCTTTCTTCAGTTTCAAGCCAGGCTCCCTCCTCCTAACAGGTACCATGACATGTACGTAGTCACATAGTCACAACAGTAGAAAAGTCTGGCCAGAAATCCAAAACCAAGGCTAGCACAGAGTCCTGCAGGATTGAATACAAATCAGCAAGCATGGGCGGACATCTATCTGGGACAGTATTAGCATAGCCTTTCTGTTCATCTACTAGGAAATGAATTACTGCTTCTAAATAAGAACACAGATGAGATATAAAAACCTAATGCAATGGTTGAGAATCTCAGCCTTTCCGAATCCCACCTTGACTAAAAAGCAGCTCTTTGCTTGGTTGAATGGGTTCCTAGGTGTGTGTAACTTACTGACTGAAGAATGACATTGCCAAATTGCATTCTTGTGCTAGTCAATCAGTCCGGCCAACTAAACTGAAGCTTTGATGACAGGTTAAGAACATTAATCACCCCACATGCACACTTTTGATATGGGAGTGAATGTGATGTCACAAGCAGAGTTTAAATGTTTGAAAACAACACATGTAAAATTCCTGTTTTTATTTATTTGCAAATGTATTGATTGTGAATGTCATCTATAACCATAGTGATTTTTGAAACATGCCATCTGAGAATTTTACCATTTTATCTCTGTACATGATCCTCAAAAGCAATGATAAATCATGGAACTTAATACCTGAACAGTTCTCTTTAAAAATCAGAGTCCACTCAAAAAATAAGCTATGGAGCTATTTCTAAATAAGGATATAGGATTATGTTTCATAAAAGCCATGAAACAACTGCAGTGTTTAACGTCACAGGATAAACTATGTGAACTGACAAACTACATAATACAGTGCATTTGTCTCGAACAAAACGAAATGTTTAATTTAAGTAAACAACAACAAATACATATTTTACTCAGTTATATTCTACCAGTTAATTAAAAAAACAATAACTGAGTTCCTCAAGCAAGTGATCCTAATGTAATACCCTTCATTTTTATAACTCTGTTTTTAAAATAAAGGATTTCTCATGAGAAACAAGCTCACTGATACAGTTATAATCCAGAAACAATTTTGAATGATATTGTTATCACAGTGCTTCTGGTCTCAGTCAGTTGAATGAGCTGTATAGTAGATAAAATATAAATACAGAATTAACTGGGTTTATTCAGTAGTGTTTGTATTAAAGGGGTTTTGCCAATTGATAACAATAATGAACCATTTATAGACATTAACTTGTCACCAGCTGACGCTATATTTCTGTATTGTTGGAACAGCAACACCTACTCCCTAAGCTACTGTGATTAAATCATATATTAATATAATTGTAACATCTTTAAAAGAAAACAACATGCATATACAGCTCTGGAAAAAAAATAAGAGACCGCTTCAAGGTCAGAAATATGTCAAGCCAAATTATCATTCAGAGATATCTCTAAATGCATTTCAAGATATCTCCAAATATTTCGAGATATCTCCAAATCATTTAAAGATATCTAAATAAGGTGCTTTTTAAATATATCTCTCAATGATTTGCAGATATCTCAAAATGATTTGGAGATATCTGAAAATCATTTAGAGATATCTCCAAATGACTTCCTGTGGGTCCATGACAATTCGTAGCCTTCATTATACGTTCTCCACTTATTATGCATTCACTTATTGTAGAGCCGTAGAACACACATAAGTGTAGGATATATATTGTAGGCAGGATATATAATATATATATATATATATATATATATATATATATATATATATATATACACTCACCTAAAGGATTATTAGGAACACCTGTTCAATTTCTCATTAATGCAATTATCTAACCAACCAATCACATGGCAGTTGCTTCAATGCATTTAGGGGTGTGGTCCTGGTCAAGACAATCTCCTGAACTCCAAACTGAATGTCTGAATGGGAAAGAAAGGTGATTTAAGCAATTTTGAGCGTGGCATGGTTGTTGGTGCCAGACGGGCCGGTCTGAGTATTTCACAATCTGCTCAGTTACTGGGATTTTCACGCTCAACCATTTCTAGGGTTTACAAAGAATGGTGTGAAAAGGGAAAAACATCCAGTATGCGGCAGTCCTGTGGGCGAAAATGCCTTGTTGATGCTAGAGGTCAGAGGAGAATGGGCCGACTGATTCAAGCTGATAGAAGAGCAACTTTGACTGAAATAACCACTCGTTACAACCGAGGTATGCAGCAAAGCATTTGTGAAGCCACAACACGTACAACCTTGAGGCGGATGGGCTACAACAGCAGAAGACCCCACCGGGTACCACTCATCTCCACTACAAATAGGAAAAAGAGGCTACAATTTGCACAAGCTCACCAAAATTGGACAGTTGAAGACTGGAAAAATGTTGCCTGGTCTGATGAGTCTCGATTTCTGTTGAGACATTCAGATGGTAGAGTCAGAATTTGGCATAAACAGAATGAGAACATGGATCCATCATGCCTTGTTACCACTGTGCAGGCTGGTGGTGGTGGTGTAATGGTGTGGGGGATGTTTTCTTGGCACACTTTAGGCCCCTTAGTGCCAATTGGGCATCGTTTAAATGCCACAGCCTACCTGAGCATTGTTTCTGACCATGTCCATCCATCCTCTGATGGCTACTTCCAGCAGGATAATGCACCATGTCACAAAGGTCGAATCATTTCAAATTGGTTTCTTGAACATGACAATGAGTTCACTGTACTAAACTGGCCCCCACAGTCACCAGATCTCAACCCAATAGAGCATCTTTGGGATGTGGTGGAACGGGAGCTTTGTGCCCTGGATGTGCATCCCACAAATCTCCATCAACTGCAAGATGTTATCCTATCAATATGGGCCAACATTTCTAAAGAATGCTTTCAGCACCTTGTTGAATCAATGCCACGTAGAATTAAGGCAGTTCTGAAGGCGAAAGGGGGTCAAACACAGTATTAGTATGGTGTTCCTAATAATCCTTTAGGTGAGTGTATATATATATATATATACAAAAAACTATACAAAACTATTTTATATTATTTATTATAATGTATGTTTTTAATTGAAACATTCATTTGAGACTATAACCCCATTAATTAAGTTTTATTAGTCACAACAGCTGGCAGCAACGTCTGAAGGCTGCTTAATATAGGTTTAATGTTAAAATTGTATATCAGTTGGCACGGTGGTTAGGGAGCAGCACTATCTGGTGATATGGGTTTGATTACTGATTAGTTAATTTCTTAGGTGTACATTGTTATTATTATTTTTTTAATATATAATTTCCCTGAGTTAAACAGTATCAGAGAAGAAATAATAATTAGAAGGCAGTTAATAAGGATTTTAAATTTTCCTAATTAGAATTGCGTTTCAATATCACGATTCAGGGAACATGAACTAGTAACAAATCAGACAGCAAGGCAAATTCACTCATTAATATCCAGTTAGAGTGGATCATTATTCGAATTCAGCCAAACTTAATGTAAGAAATCAGTAATAATAATAATAATAATAATAGGCATCCACATATGCACTGAATTTAACACTTAAATAAAAATAACAAATGAATAAATTATATTTGTCAGAAGGACTGACCCTCCATATGTTAGCACTGTATTTTCAACAGCCTTCTAATTGTTCGTTCTACTCTGATACCGTTTAAAAATAATAATAATAATGTACACACAAGAAAATAACATGTACTAATCAGGAATCAAACCCAGATCACTAGGTTCATAGTGCTATTCCCTAACCAATGCACCAACCAATATATAACTTTAACATGAAACCCATTTTTAGAAGCCTGCAGCTGTCACTGCCAGTTGTCCTGACTAATTCTATGAAACTTCATTATTGGGGTTATAGTCTCAAATTAATGTATCAATTAAAAACAAGTATGTGTGTGTGTGTGTATATTTATATATTTATATAGCCTACTATATTACATTTTGTAAGTCGCCCTGGATAAAGGCGCCTGCTAAGAAATAAATAAATAAATAAATAAATAAATAAAACTATACATACACATATGTGTGTTCTATGGCTCTACAGTAAATGAATGCACTCATGGCTACAAATGCTCAAGTGGAGAAAATATAATGATGGGGACGAATTGTCATGGACCCACTAGAAGTCATTTGAAGATATCTCTAAATTATTTGCAGATATCTCTAAATGAACAGGAAGTAATTTCTCTAAATCATTTAAAGATATCTGCAAATCACTTAGAGATATATTTAAAAAGCACCTTATTTAGATATCTCTAAATGACTTGCAGATATCTCTAAATAATGTAAAGATATCTTTAAATGATTTAGAGATATCTTGAAATATTTGAAGATATCTTGAAATATATTTAGAGATATCTCTAAATAATAATTTGGCTTGCCATACTCTCTACCAAAGTGAAGTAATTAGTAACCCTTTGATTTACAACTTCCTTGGAGCTGTTTTTCTCAAACATTTCTGCTGAGCTATGCTCCAGTTTCTCATTAACATGCTGTTCTCTGCCAGTCTATTATATAAAAAAATGGACAAATATCTGAAAGCATGCTGACATCTTGGCAGGGAGCTGCACTCTTAAAACATTTTTTAAAGCTGCTCATCTTTCCATCTCATTTAATAGAAACTGAAATAGGTATGTAGGAAACTGGAGAGCTGTACTTTTGAAGTCTATTATGAATAAAATTGCAACAAGCTGGTACCATTCTACAGGCATTGCCAGTGTTTAATAGGACTTTTACTGTAACTGAAAAATGTTTAGAAATGTGTTTAAATGTAATTTTACAAAGGTACCATTGTGTTCAAGTCATTAAAGTTTTAGTAAAAAATGTTCAGAAGTATGCTTATGGACTCTGCTGTGAGAGTTTCTAGTGTTGATTAGCAACTATATTAAACTTATCCAAATGAATTAATTTTGGCTTATACGAGGCCTTTGTGCATCTGGCTTTCTTCCTGTGTCTTGAGAAGTCTGCAGCAGACAGAAACACTCGGTTCTCAAAACTTTGACACTGAGGATGAGGTAAACATAGTAACATTGAAAACAAACCTTCCTGTTGTTTCTGAGAGTTTGTCCACAAGGTCACAGAGTACCAAATGGTATGACAGATTTACTCATTAATTATATTGTTGATTATTCGGTAGCCAATATAATCTGTTAGACTTGCATATTTATCAGCATTTCATGAATATTCATAGATTTTTCGAATTATTGCCATATATGTATTTTGCATTATTCAGTTTAGACCTATATACATGACCTATTTTTCTATGGGCTCAGAGGTCCAGAGAGCCTCAGTATCTCTGTCCCCTGTTTTATTATATTATTTTATTTCCTTTATCTAATAAGCATCTTATTGATTCACTGTGGTCCTGTGGATCCCTTACAAATTTGATTTCATACACTGCCTACTTTACAGAGTGCTGACACATATTATACACACATAGGCCCTGCACCATGTTTTCCTAATATGAATTATGTGTTGTAAGAAAATCAGGACGCAAACATGATAATCTGGAGATTATACATTTAATTTTCATAGAATTTACTAAGTGAGAGAATTGTTAGATTTAAAAATGAAATGAGCTGTGTTTCAGACTTAGAAATGTATTCAGATAAGAGATGTGGATTCATCCCACTGAACACAGAACAATTCTCAGATTCTGCTAAACCAGAAACCCACAGCAGTATCTGGCTGTGGAGCTCTTCTGTGTTTCAGTGACTTGTTTTAGTCGTTAAAAGGTGTTGAGTCATCCTAATCGCCTCAAGAATGCTATTTATGGACCCAGTTAGATCTTCAGCAGAGAACTAAGTGCTGGGCATGAGACGCCTCTTTGTTCCAGGATAGCAAAACTATAGATAATTGCTTATTTTATAGACAGTGACGACAAGGCACCCTGTTGATATGTTGTTAATCGCTCTTTTATAAGTTAATAGATAAATAAATAAATCAAAAACAATCCATCTGAAATTTTAAAGATGATGAGTCTGTAGAAAAAGGAAAGTCTAGGAAAATCATTCAGTAAACCTTGACTGTAATGGGCATTCATTTGTCTCTTTGTTCAAGTTCTCTGAATCATCTGAACATCACAACTCAATTTTGCACACTGGGTCGTTTACCATATAATGTTAAAACATATAATGTTTTAAAAAAAATTACCACAAGAACCAATTCAATTCAGGAGTGAATTCAGATCTGTGCCTTTATTGTTAAAGCAGCATTTATTTATGTTAACATACCCTGGTTTAGTGTGATACTATCTATGATTTTTCACTTTTCATTTATCTTCCCTGTGAATTCCCAAGTTCTTTATTTCTCATTGAGAGGAAGTGTGTTTTATAACAAATTTATAGAAATGCCTATTATTTATAATATGGACAATGTGCACAAAACAGAACAGAGCGTACCTGTTACGTGACCTACTTTCAGGCCGCTGCCATCTTGGTAGGCAAGTTCTGCCCTGACTGCAGAAAGTCATAGTGCTTCAAAAGAAAAAGAGCTTCTAAATCTGTGACCAATACTAAGAAAAAAAAGTGATAATCAGACAAAGTAATTTAACTACCATGAAATTAAAGTAATGGTGATGTTTTTCATCTAACTGAATCATTATATTAAATACTCTTAATGTTATATTAGGTTTACAGATAGCTGTTTATTTAGAATAAATATAAAATATTTTAATTAAAGATTGCTTAAATAATACCAGTTGTGAAAAAGAAAATAATAATCACGTTTTTATTATGTAAATAACATTGTTGGCTCATCATCTTGTTTATGTTTTAGCTTGTCTGCAACTTCTGCAGGCTAATTTGGATCTATACTGGTCAATATGATCAAAGTCAAGTTTTCTTTATTGAATAAAAACATTTGTTAACCATATTTTGGCTAAACATTTTGTATTTATTTATATGAACCTCCTTTGATTGGAATTTTGATAATTTCAAGGGGTATTTGGCAAGTTGATCAGGATCATGGCGGTATGGATGCATAAACTATCAGTGATTAGAGAGCAGTGCAGATCCTGTTCAGAATGATTTGGATTTACACTGAATGTTTCACAAAAAGTAAGCAATAGTGATAATATTTATTAAAATTAGTTTAATTAATACTTTTTTATTGAATCGAGATTGGAACCTGACAGAAAAACATAATAGTTTATACTTAGTGATGGAATGCTTGATAAACAGTGATTTATTTCTAGATATTTGCAGCTGATTGCAATATTTGACATGGTAAATTCCACAAGGTTTTTCACAAAAATAAATATGAGTTTGAACAAGTCTCAACTTTTACTTCCATATTTACTCATAGAAATGTCTAGGACATGCACTGATTACATTGTTGAGTTACTTGAAAGGCACAACAGAATCATACACAAGTGTAATTGCACAGCATACTAAGACCACTGACCTGTGAATTGCTTTGCTTGTCTACCAAGATGGCCGCGACAGGTACTCATGACGTCACACATGTATTCTATACTGATGAAAGAAGAAACATCAATATCTTTGAGTGAACAATATGAGGAAATCATGATAAATGTAATCAAAACACTCAAATATATAAAGAAAAGTAGATCATTTAAATTAAGGCAATTAATATTAAAATCATGCAAAACATTTGTTCTCATGAGATCTCAAGATCTCATTAAGAGTAATGTGTTCAGCTCTGGACACTAAGTTACAAAAAGTGTATTTCCAGCTAATTTACATTGTTGTCCTGACAGAACAGAGTGTTGCAAGATTGGGATTTGGCTGTGGCAGATATAATGTTGTTGTAATGTTTACACAAACATGGTACATAAAATAAAGGGACTTAATTTACATCTATTTAAAAAAAATGTTTTAAAATATCAACTAGTTACACCATTTACACCAATGTTTATTTATTTAATAGAAACACATCACTAATAATTATCATCTACACTCACCTAAAGGATTATTAGGAACACCATACTAATACTGTGTTTGACCCCCTTTCGCCTTCAGAACTGCCTTAATTCTACGTGGCATTGATTCAACAAGGTGCTGAAAGCATTCTTTAGAAATGTTGGCCCATATTGATAGGATAGCATCTTGCAGTTGATGGAGATTTGTGGGATGCACATCCAAGGCACGAAGCTCCCGTTCCACCACATCCCAAAGATGCTCTATTGGGTTGAGATCTGGTGACTGTGGGGGCCAGTTTAGTACAGTGAACTCATTGTCATGTTCAAGAAACCAATTTGAAATGATTCAACCTTTGTGACATGGTGCATTATCCTGCTGGAAGTAGCCATCACAAGGCATTTTCGCCCACAGGACTGCCGCATACTGGATGTTTTTCCCTTTTCACACCATTCTTTGTAAACCCTAGAAATGGTTGTGCGTGAAAATCCCAGTAACTGAGCAGATTGTGAAATACTCAGACCGGCCCGTCTGGCACCAACAACCATGCCACGCTCAGAATTGCTTAAATCACCTTTCTTTCCCATTCAGACATTCAGTTTGGAGTTCAGGAGATTGTCTTGACCAGGACCACACCCCTAAATGCATTGAAGCAACTGCCATGTGATTGGTTGGTTAGATAATTGCATTAATGAGAAATTGAACAGGTGTTCCTAATAATCCTTTAGGTGAGTGTATAATAGCCCTTCCAAATTAATCATTCAAGTTTTCCACATTCCTGCACAATATTTAAGATGGTTTTAGATTTGCATCATCCCAACATCATCTCACAACATTGTCACAAATTGATTGTATCATCCATGAGTGGTGGAATTTCAGTTATTGAGAATAATGTGACAATGTGGTCAGAACGTTAAATTGTCAACTTGATTGCTGCTCTAGAAAGAGTTAATTCCTGGTCTGTAAATTATGTTGGAAACAAACATAAAAGGAACAGAATATCCCTCTATATAAATGTCTTCATGAAGCACTTCCTGTTACTGGTGATCTGTTGTTGTTTGCTTTAATGCATGAATTAGGAATGCAGTAAAACTTACATCACTGTAAAGATATAGCATCCACATTTTTCAAGTAAAACAGTCATTAATCACTGCTAGAGTAGTCAAGTCCTCCAAACCTGTCCTGACAATATTGTGAAGTACTCCTAACAGCAATATAATTGAAAACAATTGGTTTACTCTGGAGTCATCGGTGCACCAATTACAGGCAACATTTACCAACTCGTAGCCCTGTCTCAATTAATGTTTCAAAATTAAAGCTTCCTGAAGGCATTACAGGAACAATGTGTGGAGTAAAGAATTACTGAAAAACTTTGCTAGGAGTTCCTTAGCAATCATGAAAACTTCTCAGGAAATAAACTGGACCTCATTAACATTACTTTTGGGAAGCTTTGGGAATAATACATCTCTGACAATGAAACAATACAGCCAGCTAAAGGGGATAATTGTGGGGTCTCCAAGGATATTATACACCGTCTGGCACTTAATATCTCTTTCAAAAGTTCTAACATTTCAGGGGCAGAGAGCACCAGTCTGTGATAATGATAATGAATTAATTAATCCACCAGTTAGTGAATTCCCAAAAGCAATGATACTTAAGAAACACTTCATGGCAATCCCCTGTGAAAGGTGTGTAATATAATCTTAACATCACATAACATACATAGACCTTACATTCATTTCTAAAAAGAAAATCTTTACCCATGGTACTCTAATGGGGACAGCTCCTGATTTTCCTAATATGTAACCATAGGGGAGTCTAAGCTGCAATTGTGAATTAACAAAAATGTTTTTTAAGCTCCATTGCATGTTTTAAAATATTGTTGCGATCCTGGCAGGTGTCTGCAAGGCGAGTGTGTGTGTCTATGCCAGTAGGGCAGTCTAAGGGATTGGGGGGTGATGTAAAAGAGTGTATGCAGGGTGGGCAGGTCAGTTTGGGGACCCTGTCTGTCTGTGTTCATTCATGTGCATCAGTGTGAATGTGTATTATATGTGGGGTGTAATTGTGTGGGGTTAGGGAGGGATGTTTGTGGGTTATTGTGTCTCTTTGGTTCCCCCCTCATCTTCGGGCAGTATAGTCAGAGAGCAGTGATTGGACAGGAGGAAGTCACCAGGTAGGGGGGATCTCACGTCTCATCCTGTCTGTCCCTCCTCCCTCCTTCTTCTCCTACAAGATCGCAGACATCCGCAGGCTCTTCAACAGTCCCCCCTCCTCTCCCATCACAACCAAGCCTCCCAACGACCAAGCTTCCTTTTCTTCATTCTCACCTCCCTCAGACTCAGTTTACTCTCTCCTCCTAAGTCAAAAACCTATAACGTGTTCCCTGGACCCTCTCCCTTCTTGCCTCCTCCAAGCGACCACTCCTGATCTACTCCCCTTCATCTTCTCCCTCCTCAACTTCTCACTCCTCTCTGGCTGTTTCCAAACTGCATTTAAACAAGCTGCTGTCATCCCACTCCTCAAGAAACCTACCCTTGACCCCACCTCTCCTCAGAACTACCACCCTGTCCACCTACTCCCCTTCCTTTCAAAGACCCTTGAGCATGCTGTCCACTGTCAGCTCTCTGCCTTTCTGTCCCATCACTCACTCCTAGATCCTCTGCAATCCAGCTTCTGCACAGCTCACTCCACTGAGACTGCTCTCCTGGCAGTCACTGACTCCCTCAGCTGTGCTCGGGCGGCCTCCCTCTCCTCAGTCTTCATCCTCCTCGATCTCTCTGCAGCATTTGACACTGTCGATCACTCCATCCTCCTCTCCTGCCTGGATAACCTTGGAATCTCTGGAACTGGTCTCACCTGGTTCTCTTCCTACCTCAATGACCGGAACTACCAAGTGACATGGCGAGGTTCCTCATCCACCCCCAAACATCTCCTCACAGGCGTACCCCAATGCTCCTTCATGGGCCCGCTACTATTCTCTCTCTACACTCACTCCCTAGGCCCCCTCATTGCATCCCATGGTTTCTCCTACCACTTCTACACAGATGATGCCCAGATCTTCCTGTCTTTTCTCTCTTCTGACCCTCTCATCCCCTCTCGCATCTCTTCCTGCTTGTCTGCTATCTCCACCTGGATGCACTCGCACCACCTAAAGCTCAACCTCTCCAAATTGGACCTCCTGTTTTTTGTCCACTCTTCCTCACCTTCTGCTGATCTCTCCATCTCAATCCCCTTGGAATCCACCACCCTCTCTCCTTCTTCTTCCGCTAAAAATCTAGAACTCACACTCGATCCTGCGCTCTCCTACACTCAGTACTTCACCACGCTGACACGCACCTGCAGATTCTTCCTGAGCAACATACGCTGAATCTGACCCTTCCTCAACAACTACTCAACTGCTCGTCCAGCCACTGGTCCTCTCCCGCCTGGACTACTGCAACTCCCTCCTGGCCGGCCTGCCTGCAACTACTAACCGCCGCTCCAGCTCATCCAGATTCTCTCTGCCCCGCTTCGCACACGCTACTCCACTGCTCTGCTCCCTCCACTGGCTCCCGATACCAGCACGCATTCATTTCAAGACATTGACTCTCACCTACCGCTGTCTCGACCACACTGCACCAAGCTACCTTAAGACCCCTGTCTCCCCATACATCCGCTCCAGACCACTGCGGTCTTCCAGTGCCAGTAGACTAACTCTACCCCCTCTCCACTCCCCTTCCTCCAGAGCCACTCCTTCTCATCCCTGGCCCCTAAATGGTGGAACGAATATTTTGTAAGTCACCCTGGCTAAGGGCATCTGCCAATAAATAAAAATAATAACTAAGGGCATAGTTGATGCACCACTCAGAGAGTTGAACAGAGAACTACACTTGAGTGAGCATTTTAGAGAACCTGCATAGGAAAGTGGGAAAGTTGATGTACCTCCAGAGAAAGGTTAATAAAACCTCAGTTTGTTTTGAAAAGCTCCTGTCTCAGTTACATTTATTTCACTAGGGCCCACGCAGAGTGAGGTTGCTACAATATACAAGACTCTAGCATCACATCTGTTAGCACAAAACATGTCCTGCCACTCTATTTTTGTTTTAAACATGGACGATTAGAGAGGTCTTGGTCAGTGTGAAACGTGAACAACTATGCCACCTAAATTGTTGTGCAAAAGTGTAACTTGCAACCCCCTTCAAATTCTCTCCACGGGCAGCTCAATCTGACCAAGACGACAGCAGGAGGTAAGTCATTTTATTTAAGCAGGTTTGATGTAACTGGCACAGGGTACAAAGGCTGTGCAAGACAAATGGCAATTACACACAATCAGGGAAGATAACAGGCAAAAAATACACTAGCTAAAACCTGCCATTAATATTCAGGGTGCATAAAAGACTAAAATACCCTAAGCTAAAGAACAAAGAAATAAAAACCCAATAAAACTGTTTACAGTATGGGAAGATTTTGTATCAATATTCACATTAAGCAGCAACAGACTTTGAGCATCTCTGGGAGAGAGACGCCACCAGAGGAGGGTGAGGGGGGACAACAGTTAAACAATGCACTTGCAATTTCAGTCCTGGTTCCAAATGGACTCCGACCATCCTTTACCAATTTCTATGGTGTTTGAAATAAAGTGCACTAAGTGCCGTGTTTAAATCTATGATTGTCTCAATCTTTTCCCATCTACAGGGAAACAAAGTAGATATCCACACTGGGCAGGTCCATCTTTCTCCAAATGTCATGTCTCTGGTCCACCGTTAGTCAGGTTCCACAGCTCTTCTTTCAATACATGTCCCCAGCATCTGTTGCTTCACTGTCCAATCCCCCGCTCCTTCCTCCAGCACATGCTTGCATCTCAACATGCCATGCACTTACTGGCTCTGCTGCTGATGTGTCTCTGGCTCCCTAGTGAGGAGAGCTTCCTGCTTCCTGCTTTTATAGGCAGAACAATAGGGTCAGGGGTGCAGGCGATGGTAATTAAGGAGGTGATGCGGGGAGGTCCATGTGGGAATGCGCCCGGGTGGTGTATGGTTGGCTGTTAACTTAAAAAACACAAGTGAAGCGATAACATAACAAAGAGAAACCATAAAATAAGATAATTTAGTGCACTCAATAATAATTAGTGAAGAAGGAACCAGCAAACAATAATTAAATAATACGTGATTAAGGCCAGTCACGCCCTACTCGTGACACTTAATTTACTGAAAAATTCTGTTAATTGTATTTTACCGTAATACTACTACCTTGTTATACAAACTATGTAATAGTATTTGACTGAAGTGTTACTAAATAATAATACTGCTATTAATAGTCAGTGTAGAAGTAGTAATAAAAATACAGTTAAAAACAAATAATTAATTGTTTTTAGAAAAAGTGAGTGGCTCAGATTGGACTGAAAACACTGTTTAATGTGTTCATTTTGTGTTTTTTCATATAAATAATTTTCTAGCAACTCAAGTGTCCGACAAGTTGGAGATTGACTTGAGTTGAGGTTTGAGTCTTGACTGGGAATGTACTTTAGGTAATTTGTGCATCTTGTCTAGAAAAATACAGTAATGCTAAACAGATAGAACTGCAGCTGTCTACACCAGGATTGTGCTTCATGACTCTACCAATTCCCAGCTGAGTGACAATACTCCAGGCTAATCCTAAAATCCTGGAGACATGACAAGAAAAATGGCAATTCATTGAATCTGTCATGGCATCAGGCCTGTTAACTAACCTGGATTAACACTCTGACTGCCATTGGACAGGCTATCCTTTCCACTGGCATGTTTTACAATATGTTTGTTGTTGTGTGTGTGTTTTATTCTTATAGCAGTTACTATTTATGGATAGACTCATAAAATGTTGCCATCTTGCTAAACAAAAACCTGTTTCCACATTTTTCCTTTAATATTGTAAAAGTAACATAACTAAATAGTTTATTAAAGTATTACTCATGATAGGATTGTTCCAGGATTAACGCTTACACACCTATTTTCATAAAATTAGTTTGACTTCTCTGTATCAGCCGTGTCCAAATACTGTATATAAAAGCTTTCCAGTACATTGTATATTGAGTACAACTACATACTACAATAAACCATCTTGTATAAATAAATATAGGCAGCTCTGTAACAAGGATGCAATATATCTGTATTTTTGTCTTAGAAATACCTTATGTCATACCCTTGATAATAATGACCCACCAAAAATGCATAACTCAAATACTTATCGATGGAATTGAGCTTCAATTCTCAATTCATACATAGAGTTGTCTTTCTAAGAGGCTGCATCTGGGTGTGCACAAACAAAAAGGAATATTTCTTTTTTAAAACTTCACAAAAGCGCAGCCATAAATTATACAAACCAAATGAGCCAAGGCAGCTCTGCCCTTAAACCATTATTCCCAGAATCCCTTGCGCCAATCTGCAGATGTTCTCATACAATCCGTTCTTGTACAGCAAAGATAAATCAACTGCCAAAGGTCCATTGATGTCGGGAAAATAAATTGCCTTTGCCTGCGTTTTCGGAGAAAACTAATTTTCTTCACCCCGGTAATAAACTACATGGTACTTTGGCCTTGCTGGCAGCTTGCCCATCAGAGCCATGGCTGTGTACCTCATTTGTCTTGACAAATGGGTTTATTCAATAACAGTCCTGCTCTTTAACCTGGAGATATTGCACAGACCCGGCCTCAGTGCTCTCTATGCTAATAAAAGTGGCAACGTCTTGTTTGATTGCTTCCTTCCGTCATGAATTCTTTTTTTCTCACCTGAAGTGAAGGTTTGACTAAATGCATGGATGACTTGCCAATTAGACCACATTAATCACTGGAAGAACCCACTGGGTGGATGTCTCATGGGGAAATGGAGGCCGATCTGAATGTCCCACAAAATAACTAGGTTTGCTTCCCCCAGTAATTCAATCACTAAGCAGGCCTGCTGCAGAAATCCAATAAGAATAACAGTAACAGTAATAAACAGAAAGGCTTTTTCTTTGTGCAGAGGGGACTGTGACAGACTAGCTGGAATAAATAACTACACAGAGAATTCCAATTTTGAAAAGGAGCGGTGGAAAACGTATTTTATAATACATACTGGAACGTGCATTTTAATGCTATAATCCAAAGTATTCTATTAAAAGAATAAAAAGATTTATGAGAATGTTCAGACAGAATATCTGGGAATGAAGGCAACATTTTTGAGGGACGTCAACATGACCTATCATTTTTGTGAAGGCTCAAGGGACATATTCTGCATCTGTGGAATGGAATAGGTCTGCCTTAATATGATTACATTGGTCAGTGTTATTCCAGAATATTTAGTTTTATTTAGAAATAACAAACAGCAAAGACTTCCTGTAAGATCATGGCTTTTGCAGACTCCCGATTTTGAGTGATTGGAAGTTGATATAAGAAACATAAATTGTCTTTATTTTTGAAATATCAGTTTTTGGACCTTACTTTTTAATGATATCAGCAGCACCAGAGTAAGAGTTATGCCTTTCTTATATTATAACATCATGGCCTTCACACTTGTGCACCCTCACCTACTCATTCTCTGTATTATTTATTTTATTCTCTATAATATTTCAATGACTGTCAAACAGATACTGATTTCCCAATCTTCCCTCTTGAAGGAAAAGATTGAATATGAATTTAGACAAGAAAAAAAATGTATGAGCTATAACATATCTTAATGTTAGGTTTCCCAAACCCTGATTAGCTCTATTCCCGGACTAAATTGCACATGTGATTGAGATTAACTAAATGTTAATGTCATGAACAAGGATCTAAATACTCCTGAATAAGCTTAATTTCATAAAGGTCAATCAGGTGTAGTCCAAAACTATGGAGGCTTAACCTAAACTTGCAAGGGGGTGGGTTTAAATTACAATTCAAGCCAGTTTGTCATCAGTACCTCAAAAAAAGTGATTACTTGTTCAACGTAATGATCATAGGTGTGTTCCAGTAAGACCAGAGAGAAGAATGCTGCAGGCAGAAGTGATCCAATGAACTACTGTGATAACAGTAACTTCCACAATCGATTCTGGACGTGCAAAAAATGTTGTATAGCTCTGAACTGTCTTCCTCCTGTTCTACAGGTTTTGTTCACTTTGAGATTACTGGCTACTGGATCTTTTTACCAGGAAACTGGGGATTTATTGGGTGCCAGTGAATCAACTGTATGCAGAATTGTCCATAGAGCCTGCAATGGATTATATCAGCTGAAAGATATATACATTTTTCAGATGCTGCCGAACAAGACATTTCAGTTCTATGATCATGGGAACTTCCCTGGAATGGTTGGCTGCATAGATGATGTCACATACCCATCAAACACCCGGCAACAACAGATTATGAGGAGTACAGAAACCGAAAAAAGGTCAAGATGTCTGCACCACAAAGTTCATGTTTTCAAAAATTAATGCTCACTGGAAAACTGCAACTCATGACTGAAGAATATTGCTCATTTCAAAAGAGGACAACATAATGGGATTTTACTTGATGGCAATGGTTATGAACAGACCACTTTCACTTTTTTATTCACACCTTACCGCAATGCAACAGGAGTTTTCCAGCAACGTTGCAGCCTAGCTCACAGTTGTACAAGAAACCCTGTGGAATGGGTGTTTGGTGTATGGAAGAGTAGGAAAAGGAAATTACCCTTCGCTTTCATCTGAGAAAGTGCTGTGTTGTTATCATTGCCACAGCGGTCATGCACAATTATTTGAAACAACAAGATGACACAGTTGTTCCAACTATTGTTGCAGACAACAAACAATAGAAATTGACTTGATGCTTTTGTTCTTGAACACTTTTCCAATTAGGTTGCGCCATATATAATAATTTATGAGGTGTAACACTGTAATTTAAACAGGAAGCAACGTTTTCCACATTTATTAACATTTGTTTACAGGTTCACAATATTGCCCCCCAAAACTGAATCAGCTGCTTTCTTGTGAACCTTATGATCTACAATCTCTTATAAAGGTTTCATTCTCTGTGCCATGTGTTTTGTTCTTCCTCCTTCACAGCCAGTTCAGTGGTTAATATTTTCATTTTCATGTCATGCTATTCTTTGAGATATTTCAGTTGAATTGATGGAATTCAATTGCAAGCTGTTCATGGATAGTCATTCTTCTGCTTGTTTTCTTTTTATATTGGACAGTTTTCTCTCCCCATACCCCCCCCCCCCAGTGTAACAGATGTAGCTTCTTTCAACCTCCTTCATGATACAGCATTCCCAAAAATTGGGGAGTTCATCTGGCTCTGACAAGCAATCATAGGATTTATATTATAGTGTAATGTTGACAATGAAGTAATATTGATATTATTACTCAATTGACCTACTCAACTGGTCACCAAGCTGGTCCCTATCAGTCCTTATCAAACTCACTCAAGGTTTTATGAACACTTTTTCCTCTCTGCTTCTTTTTCAATTCTTGGTTCTTGATTAACTAGTACAAAACTAAGCTTTTTCACCCTCCAAAGAGGACATTGCAGACAGAGTGAAATCATTAATCACATAAATAAAAAGCAAAAATCCGATATGAATAAATGCACCACAAACTAGCAGTGCAAATATTACAACAAAACAATGAGAAATGTAAATGAGCTTAACTTTAAGCAGCTAAACAGAACAAAGATGGAATTATTTATAAGCACAAACAAAACTGAACAAATTATGTAACTGCTGCTTTGGGGTCTAACAGAAATAATTATCAGTGTCGTTCAAATGGGTAGGGATGAGCCAGCATGTGCAAGCTAGAAATAATTTTATGCAGATGACAACAAAGGTGTTGTCGTGTGCTTTTTGGAACTGTTTGTAAAATTGAAACAAACAAACAACAGAGAACAAAAGCCATTGAAACATGATGCACAATCTAAAACATATTCATATATTTAAATTGGATTTGAAACTATTGTTTGACCTAACAAAGCAGCAGAAAATCCTGGACTACATTAATGTTCTTCACATCATGCTTTATATTAGAGCCAACATTTCCCTTCCAGTTGCTTAATTTAATACCTTATGTTGAAAATCCACATTGCATCTTTATTACGGACAATCTGTCAAATTTGTCTGCCAAAGATGGCAATGTATTATGAAGATATACTATTTGAATACATGTATACATCAATACAATTGTTAAATAAACTGCAACAGAAGTCTGCATCAAACAGCCGTAAGCCGAGTCGTAAGTTATAGAAAGCTTTATTTTTACCCCATCTGTGCTGCATTGATTGGCAGAGGACTCATAGGTATAGTGTGATTTTTATGATTAAATATCTTGAAGCTCTTGCTCTAATTTATGAACCAATGCAAATTATTGGAAACATGTTTATATTTTCTGTACAATGTGCAATGCTGCAGCAGAGGTATAATATGGAATTGGTCTTTCCCATTCATTCTTAAGATGTAGAAGTATTATTCACTCAACAAAATGTTTATATATAATTAAAAAAGGTTTTACAAATATAAACATGACAACATTTAAATAAGTATTTTTTCTTCTGAGACATTTCACATTTACCTGTCCATCAAAACGGACTATTGATAGAAAACTTTTCAGTTACCAGCACGTTATTCCTTTGTGGCAAGGGGCTTAAATTAAAACATCTCCTGCCTCCTTCTTTATTACCTTGCTAATACACGCTAGGTTTCTTGAAGCACATTATTCTGTATGTTTGAAAATAAATCTGTTCTGCTAAATGTGTGTTTCTGTAAATCAGATTTCTGTATTGGTAGTGTGTTTTGTTCTGATAGACTGTACTCTTGAGACTGGAGACAACTTGAGTTACTGCCATCCAGGCTGTATCCACACAGACAAATGTTCTCACTGTAAGGGACCACTGCTTTTATTGGTTATTTATAATCTTTTAGGTAGTCTTTGTTCTCTCTCTATGAGAATATAATCCAAAGAGAACAGTGCAATGAAAGGTTTGCAATGTACACACTGTAAACAACTATAAATGTATCTAGGGGAAACACAACCTAGTTGATCTTGTGGAACAAGATGGTGCTATACAGGAGTTTGGCTTCTATGGCCAGAGTCTCACTTGGAAGAACAGCTATCTTGATGAGCGGCAGTGGTCATGTGGTCTTAAACCATCAAAGATCACATGTACAACTCTTTCAGCCCATTGCTAGATGCCTTTACCCATGGCATACATCATGGAACACCTGACACATCTCCAAATGTTATTCCTACTGCTTTTAATCAACATATTTCATAAATGAGATAGCTTAAATATAAGATATTCACATGTTTGCATGAAATACTGATTGATTAATGAATTAATTTACAGGTATTCCGACATACAATAATTCCAATAACAGAGGGTGTTGAAAGCCAAAGTGTCTCTAATCAAAGCAGCACTGTCAGCATGGAGAATAAAACATCAACCAGCAAGCAGAACTCTCTGCATGTCAAAATAATACCTGCTAGATTAAGCATCAAAAGCAAACTACAATCATGTGCTTCATAGAAAGTAGAAGACAAACAATTTAGCTGCAACTGAATCCCATTGTGTTGTTTATTAAGGAGGTGGATTGAAGTTAGGTAGGTATCATAGAAGAGTTTACGTTGAATTTGACACTGCAGAAAGCCCCAGAAACACAGTTCAATAACACCATAACACCACAGGGATGACCTCACAGTTCAGACCAGAGGCTTTCCAACCAACTATTAGTCAAATGAATGTCATATTTCTTGATAGGTGATAGGGAATCCTCTACTGGTGACATTCACCAAAAAAGGCCCTATCGTATCCAGATGATGTCATTAATGTTCTCCTAATTGTCCACCTCTTTGTCTATTTTTTTAATTTGATAACTTGATTAACATTACAATTTACATCTCTTAGTTTTTAGTTTATATTATATGAACTCTTGTTTCAGTATTGCTATGCAAGACACCAAGTGTTAAAACATAATTTTTATTCATTACTTCAAGTGCTCTTCAGTACCTATCTCATAATCTCTCTGCAAAACCATATTCTAAATTTATTAATAAAAATAAAAGCAGTTCTTGACAATAAAGCTTAATGGCATGATCTTTAAGACATACAATTCAATAAACATAAATATTAACCTCCTAGCCAGTCATCAGTAGTAGTTCTAAATTGCTTCAGCTTCCATGGACTCTTTCATTGATCAAATTAAAGGGATGTAATCATGTCTTTTGTGAGGAGAATCAAAAACAGAGAACCTGAAGACAGAATCTGAAGAGCATTGAAGAGTATTCTGAGGTGTTGGAAAAGGTTACAAACAGTTCTGTCTTGTGCTTTGGCAATGGCTGGGCCCCATATGTTTGTTTTCTTGCACTGCTTATTCTTACAACATTACAACATTAGATTTACACTTTGATTTATATGCAAAGAATAACTGTACTATAATTTTGTATGAATTATAAGAATGTTTCAAGAACTATGTATTTATGTATGTATGTATGTGTTCATGTATGTGTGTGTGTATGTATATATGTTTGTATTAGTTTGAAGTATTACTATTAAAAGACACAGTAAGGCTGTTGACACTTTTAACTGTCTCTTCAGGCCATCACTAATGGAAATTGGACAATACTTAGGTAAAGAATAATGTTTTGTGTCTTTGAACACTAATAGGAGGGAAAATGAAAATCAAGACAAACTTCTGTGCTTTTGTGTTATCTTCTTAGATGTAAATCAAGTAGGGTCGTATACATTTTTCAGAGAAACATCATTTCCAAATCCCGTGTGTTTATTTTCTCTAAAACAAAATAAAACAAAGAAAATAAGTTCTGAAAGACAAGTGTTTTGTTTCCTCAGATTTTCAACCTCAATATCACTTTCCTAACTGTTTCCACAGTTTATTTTTTTAATCCAAAAGATGAATGCATCTCATGCCTCCATAGTTACTCATTTCTGTGTCAGAATTTATTGATCCCTTTCTTGCAGTTGCAGCTATGAATAAATTACAAGGCTGTGACAAACAGTCTGCAGCATCTGATGAATGTGCCGTTGGCAGGAAAGAAAAGAAGGGTACCATTTCTTTATACAAACACAAGGCTCAGCATAAAAAAAGCATTTGCTACAATTGAAGCTAAATATTATAGTGAACTATACATTTATACACACAAACACAATACCAGTACAAAATATGTACCAAATGGAGAATATTACTGAAATGTAATCGGGAAAGAAGGTGTGTGTTTATTTGAACACATATAAACATAAACATACACATATTAATATTTATTTAAAAAAGCACGTCCCTGCATTTAAAAAATTTCAAGAAGACATGTTTTGCTGTCATTTTAGAGCAAGCTTTTCTCATCAATCTGTCAGTTTTTTGATATTTGGACTATGTTGCATTTCCATCCTATTCCTAAATTCCTACAGTGTGCAGATTTGGAATGAGGTTGAGACCAAATCAAAACTTCGACCCACCCAAGAATAGCATAGAACAAGCCTGTCATGCTTTGATTTATAATTAGAAGAATGTAGATTCAGAAAAAAATGCAATTAGTTAGTAATTGAAATTATTTCTAAAACAGGCATTTAGGCATGAACAATGTTAATTTTGTTACTGATAGATGTAAGGCTTTTAAAATGTTATTTGTTTATTAATTAAATCAGGTGATAAATCCTTGATCTCAAGAACACTGAACAACAAATGAAACTGTTTTTAGAAAGATGAGCATATAGATAATTACTAAAATGCAGACAGACATATAATTGGGTCTCTTATGTACTGTACCTCTAATTTGTGTTTAAAATCTCATGCAGTAATTGCTTGTTTTATTATACCGTACAATTCCCTGCTTGTTATTTAATATGCCATTTCATATGGCCTAAAGTAATTAACATTATTAGTGAAAAATATAAATTGGTCATGCAAGTTAATGTGATTGCTATTGCTTTTCCCAATTAAAAGGACTGGGAGTACATTAAAACTTTTCAAACCAATTTTCTTGTTAATATAAAATCAATTTACTAACGAAAAAAGCAATAATTGTTTTTTGTGCGGTTTTAATAATTAATACAATCTTACCAATTTACTTGGATGCTAGTAGCTGTTTCTGAATGTGAAAAACAACAAAGACACTGGTAATGCAATCTAGATTTTTTCCCCAGGTTTCCCCTGCGTCTTTTATTTATTTATCTTTATCATAGTCCTATTCAAGTAGCTGCTTTTTGCAATTTTGGCCTGTCCCCCAAACGGAAAAAATAACCACCTTGAAAAATCCTTTGTGAATCCCTCTTGAATATATTAATTGCCTTCTTTGTACATTTTAGACATTTTTTTATTAAATGGCATGTAGCAAATTAATGTTTCAGCTATCATATTGTTTGACACCGAAGGTCAAAAACATATTGTACCTATGCTTATACAGTCATATTTGTCTGAATTCAACTCATAGTCTCTTTCACGTAAATTCAACTGCTGTGGAATTCTACACTGAATTTGGTCCCTGTAGCCCAGTCATCTCAGAAGTTTTAGTTAGGACATACACCGATCAGCCATAACATTATGACCGCCTGCCTAATATTGTGTAGGTCCCCCTTTTGCCACCAAAACAGTCCTGACCCGTCGAGGCATGGACTGCACTAGACCTCTGAAGGTGTGCTGTGGTATCTGGCACCAAGACGTTAGCAGCAGATCCTTTAAGTCCTGTAAGTTGCGAGGTGGGGCCTCCATGGATCAGACTTGTTTGTCCAGCACATCCCACAGATGCTCGATTGGATTGAGATCTGGGGAATTTGGAGGCCAAGTCAACACCTTGAACTCGTGATTCATCAGACCAGGCCACCTTCTTCCATTGCTCCGTGGTCCAGTTCTGATGCTCACGTGCCCATTGTAGGCGCTTTCGGCAGTGGACAGGGGTCAGCATGGGCACCCTGACTGGTCTGCGGCTACGCAGCCCCATACGCAACAAACTGCGATGCACTGTGTGTTCTGACACCTTTCTATCAGAACCAGCATTCACTTTTTCAGCAGTTTGAGCTACAGTAGCTCGTCTGTTGGATCGGACCACACGGGCCAGCCTTCACTCCCCACGTGCATCAATGATCCTTGGCCACCCATGACCCTGTTACCGGTTCACCGCTTTTCCTTCCTTGGACCACTTTTGATAGGTACTGACCACTGCAGACTGGGAACACCCCACAAGAGCTGCAGTTTTGGAGATGCTCTGACCCAGTCGTCCATCCATCACAATTTGGCCCTTGTCAAAGTCGCTCAGATCCTTACGCTTGCCCATATTTCCTGCTGCTAACACATCAACTTTGAGGACAAAATGTTCACTTGCTGCCTAATATATCCCACCCACTGACAGGTGCCATGATAACGAGATTATCAGTGTTATTCACTTCACCTGTCAGTGATCATAATGTTATGGCTGATCGGTGTACTAATCCTCAGAACAGTTCAATAATGATTGTTGTTTTCCTATTTCAGACATATCTTAAAACTTAAAATGTGTTTTCTTATTTGCAAAACCAGTATCAAATATGTTTCTGAATTATTCAGCTCATAAGGTTTGAGGGTGTGACTTGTATTAGAGCACTGAATTATTTACACTCACAGGAGTTCTTAAGACCTTTCAGTTTCAAATCATGATAAACAAAATTATGTTGTATTGTTTGGTGGAGAAAAGAAAGGTTCTTATTGTACTATTCATTATTATTATTATTATTATTATTATTATTATTATTATTATTATTATTATTGTTGTTGTTGTTGCTGTTGCTATTATTTGTGTCCTGCAGCAGAGGAAGTTTTTTTTCCAGTTTTAAATTTCAAAGGATATATAAAAAAGGAGGTCATTACAGTTACTGTATCGGTCAAAAAGTCCCAAAGCCCTACCAGGCCCTTGAAAGGACTTCTACTGTCAAGATCCCATCAGTGATTGATCATCTGAATTTTCATCAATAGAAATAGAACTACACGGTGCATTTTGTTATGAGCCGTGGCAACCTATTCTGATCTTGTCTGCTCTGACCCCTTACAAAACTTGGCAATCCAAGACATTTCTGTCTATGGAAGGCAGGCCTTCAAACTTCAAGATTTCAATCCAAGTAAACGCGAGAGTGCAAGAGCTGAGGCCAGTGAAATTATGTATTTTGTCTTTGCCTCACTTTTAGAAGAGTTTGTCATGGTAGTACTTTTGTGGATCAAAAAAGGTAGATAATGCTTTGCTAAATGAACGGATGTATGTCTCTTTACTGCTGCACTGGGGGTGGAGTTTGAAGTACATATTTTAAGTATCTTATATACAGACTATAGGTTATTTTATGTTTTCATAAATTATATTTTTTTTAATCCAAAAGATGAATGCATCTCATGCCTCCATAGTTAAATCAACTTTCCTGATTTAAAAAAATAAGGTCCAATGATTAGGTCTTGGGGTTGGATTAAGCTTAGTAAATTTGATTTGCTACAATTTAAGCTAAATCTTATAGTGAATAATACAGTAACACCTTACAATAATGGGCATTAATTCCTCATGAATTCTGACAGTTTAATTCTGGACTCAGATTAAATTAATTTGTAATTCAATTATGTTAATGTGTAATGATTTAAAGGTTCTTATTCATATGGAATTCATTTTTAATAAATGAAGTAGATCATATATACATATCATGTCTTCACACACTATCAGATTTAATGAGGAATTAATGCTCATTATACACTACCAGTACAAAATGGGGTTGGATTAGGTTTAGTCAATTTAGACTTTGGTTAGTGCTGGTGATCTGGCTATTATCTGAGTATTAGCATTGACAATAGTCAAATTTAGTCAATAATATGAAGTTACACCTAGTCCTGCATTCAGAGATGTTCTCATCTTTGTTTAGGTATTAGAAACACAATCGAGTAAAGGAGGCATATAGTAGCTACATTTTGCATTAGATTACGCTCGATATTCAGACTAGGTTTGGCTCTCCCTTGGGTGTCAGCTAGTATTATGTCAATGTCAAATTGTATATTTGGGAGTTGTATATTTGGGAATTGCTTTCTTTGTGTTTTTTTGTGCTTGTGAAAATGTAATGCTGTAAGGGAAAGGGAAAACAAATGTCAAAATTATTTTTAAGACAAATTTGTGTAACATATTGAAAAGATAATCAAGAAACATTTTGGAAATGCCACTGACACTGGATGTTGACCCAGGGGGAGATACCCAGCCGGTAACTGGTGTTGGGCCAGCGCTGAAATTATACTGGTCCAAATAATTATGGAAATTGGACCAATGGTTCATACTGGCATGTTTGATGCACATTGTTTCCTCCCAGCCTTTAATAATGATATGTCCGCCTGTTAGCAGAGCATTGTCAAATTATAGAAGTGGGAGGAACAGAGCAAGAGCTGCATATAACCTACCATAGAGGAGTATTATCTTCACAATGCTATTTATAATCAACACAAAAATGTCAATATAGTATGTGTTACTGGGAAATGCATATACTGTGTTTTTGGCTTGTTTTCTCTAGAGAGGTCAATACGGGTGGCCTAGGTTATGAGTGGGCCAAAGCCCGCCTAGCTCTCCAGATTGCCTGCCCCCCTCAGCTCTGCTGCCTGTGCTCAGTAATGTAAACAGTATCTGATAACGATATACACTCACCTAAAGGATTATTAGGAACACCATACTAATACTGTGTTTGACCCCCTTTCGCCTTCAGAACTGCCTTAATTCTACGTGGCATTGATTCAACAAGGTGCTGAAAGCATTCTTTAGAAATGTTGGCCCATATTGATAGGATAGCATCTTGCAGTTGATGGAGATTTGTGGGATGCACATCCAGGGCACGAAGCTCCCGTTCCACCACATCCCAAAGATGCTCTATTGGGTTGAGATCTGGTGACTGTGGGGGCCAGTTTAGTACAGTGAACTCATTGTCATGTTCAAGAAACCAATTTGAAATGATTCGACCTTTGTGACATGGTGCATTATCCTGCTGGAAGTAGCCATCAGAGGATGGGTACATGGTGGTCATAAAGGGATGGACATGGTCAGAAACAATGCTCAGGTAGGCCGTGGCATTTAAACGATGCCCAATTGGCACGAAGGGGCCTAAAGTGTGCCAAGAAAACATCCCCCACACCATTACACCACCACCACCAGCCTGCACAATGGTAACAAGGCATGATGGATCCATGTTCTCATTCTGTTTACGCCAAATTCTGACTCTACCATCTGAATGTCTCAACAGAAATCGAGACTCATCAGACCAGGCTACATTTTTCCAGTCTTCAACTGTCCAATTTTGGTGAGCTTGTGCAAATTGTAGCCTCTTTTTCCTATTTGTAGTGGAGATGAGTGGTACCCGGTGGGGTCTTCTGCTGTTGTAGCCCATCCGCCTCAAGGTTGTACGTGTTGTGGCTTCACAAATGCTTTGCTGCATACCTCGGTTGTAACGAGTGGTTATTTCAGTCAAAGTTGCTCTTCTATCAGCTTGAATCAGTTGGTCCATTCTCCTCTGACCTCTAGCATCAACAAGGCATTTTCGCCCACAGGACTGCCGCATACTGGATGTTTTTCCCTTTTCACACCATTCTTTGTAAACCCTAGAAATGGTTGTGCGTGAAAATTCCAGTAACTGAGCAGATTGTGAAATACTCAGACCGGCCCGTCTGGCACCAACAACCATGCCACGCTCAAAATTGCTTAAATCACCTTTCTTTCCCATTCAGACATTCAGTTTGGAGTTCAGGAGATTGTCTTGACCAGGACCACACCCCTAAATGCATTGAAGCAACTGCCATGTGATTGGTTGGTTAGATAATTGCATTAATGAGAAATTGAACAGGTGTTCCTAATAATCCTTTAGGTGAGTGTATATCCATGTCTTGGATTGATGGCACAAAGGATATTATATATTTAATACTTGACATACATGCCATGTACTCTTTAATGGAAGGGACAATTTTCTATGAAAGCTAATACATGATGGTGAAAACAGTTTTTACAGCACTTAGTGGTGTGAGATCATTATCACTTTCCATTTCTCTATGGATGGACAAGGACTTATAGGCAAAGTTAATTAGCAGAAATAAAATTGTTATTAAGGGATGTTTTTTTTTATAGCTCTGTTAATAGTACAGATTCTCAAGAGTGAAATATATACATGATCACCGGGCTGCCTGTCGCAAGACCTAATTTATCATTGATATGAAAGCTGTTCTCACTGTATGTACAATTGCTGGTGAACATTGCGTACAGCACACTTTTTCATACATCTCTGTAGTCCTTTATAGACAATATTTTATATCAAGGGAAGAATTATACCCTTAATGAGTGCCTTTGAAGGTCCACGGAATTTATATTAGTGATATTTATTAGGATGAAAGGATGCTTCTTCCTCGCAACGCAGGCACAGGTATTTAGGGGGAATCTGGAGAAATAAAGTTTCTGTCTAGCACAGCTCAACCCCAACCTCAACCAGAACCCCTGATAAAAACTAAATTAAGGGAGTTTAATTCAAATACATATGTACATAGGATATGTAGAATGAAAAATGTAAAGTCCTAATCTTTAACTAACATTAATCCCAATCATTAAACCCAAACACAAACCCTAATTCCAATACTCGAACTCAAACCTCATCCCCAATCCTAACGCTAGCGCTAGCCCTAACCATATAGGTAACCCTACCCGTAACCCTGCCTGAAACCAACAGAATATGCAGTTCTGGTTTGAAATTAAGGTAAATTACTGTATTAAAAAATAACAGCACCGTAAATGAAAATAAAAATAAAAAGACAATACCATATACTATGTTAATTTCAATATTAATAATCCACAGCAATATGTTCTTCTAAAATCAATGTTTTTTTCAGAAGCAAATCTATGTATTCTGGATGAAATAATTATTACAATTAGATTTTTTTTTCCATTCCCATGTCACTCTGGTTTCCTTTCATTGTGACCATATCATTTTAATTGCTTTCACTGATCTGCCACATATGGGTAAATAGCAAACAACAATATGTTTAACATGGATGTTTACATTCATCAGTACTTAAATTTGCTGTCCCAACTGGTAATTGCTTTCATTTCTCTGTGACGTAATGGTTTAGACAACAAGGTTATGGAGCTTAATGTAAAATACATTAACCCTTGGCAGAAGCAACTACGTATTTTAGCTGAATGTACATTACCAACTCCCTTGAGATCCATGCTTGCTTTTAGCCACAGTCTGCTGGACCCTAAGACACAGATCTGAGTCTCCACAAAATGTTGCATTTGGCGAGCAATTCTTCATAGAGTGCTGTTTATATTACGATCCTCAATAAGTAAAGTACTTTGGTAATGTTACTCAAGACTTCTGCCTTTCTGCCCTAAACCCCATCATCTCTGCTGCCTTCATTGTGTCCTTCTAATATTGCTATCCTGATGATAATTTTATTCGTGTCACCAGGAATCTTTAACATTAAGAGTGTGTGAGAGCTTTATTTTGAGTTATGCTTGATATTGCAAATAAGCACGTGTTATTTTCATCTGCCTTTTTACACAAAGAAAAAAAAAAGTCAAGTCGAGGTTGGCTAGTGATAAAGTTGTTAAATGATGGTGCTGGTTCATTTTTTAACTATTATTCTCGGCGAAAACAGAAAGGAGCTTTGGGTTTTTAGTTTTTATTGCTTTAGCTTACATTGAGTTTTCTGTTCAAAATTCCATAAGAAACGCAAGATTTGCTAACCTTCTGAGTATTCAGCAGCCCTGTTTCTGTCAGCTATGATTAAGTGTCTCTCCCTAAGGTATATTTACATTTAATGTGAGTCAGCGGTTTCTTGATGCACTGCTGCCCTGAAAGGAGGAAATCAAGTGCCATGCATCTTTGAAAAAAGGATATTAATCACCTTGTTTAATTTGGTGTAACCCCCCAATGGGATACCGTTGCCACAGGCTCAGCACTTACTTATGTCCACAGAAGGTGTGTAAATGTAAACAGGCTTTTTATGATACTACTGGTTAGCATTGTGTTGTTCTGTTGTTATTGGAGAAAGTACCTCAGAGATTTCAATTGTATTTTTTCTTTATTTGTTTAGTAAGATTTTTTATTTTAATTTTGAATGTATACAATTTGGAATGAAAGAATCTACTTCAAAACAAGAAACTTAGTGTGTTTGTGTCTACCTGTCTATTTTCATGTTATTAAATGTTTCAGGTTATTGTAACTTATTACATGTTAAATGAATGCTCTGATGTCCAATATTGACACACTGTGCTCTGGCATGTGATCTACACTGAGATACACTAATTCCAGATCTACAGGCTAAAGGAATCTCTGAATTCTCTGATTAATTTTGGTTTAAGAGTTAAACAGTATAAAAATGTTATAGAGAAGGATTAGAATCACGGCCTGGAGCACACTTGTACTCTTGGGAGTCAATCAGGTCATCTGAAGACCAAGGCAAAAGGTGCACATGACCCGTAATTACATTTGGGAGCTATTTAAGTTATTCAACAAACAACATTTTCCACTGTGGATTCTGAAAAATTTCATGTTTGTTTGTGTTTGTTGGCAATTGGAATATTGCATTTTTTTTTTAATGACAGAGTAAATGATAGAAAAAAAGACGTCTGCATTCCCAACAAATACTTCTCATGCTGCAAGACTGGTCGTCCTTTAAAAGACCACAAACAGCTAAAATAATGCTCCATAATGGTGGAAATAAATATAAATTACAATGTTTTTGTCACATGTATTGTACTTTCAGTGACTTAACTGATGAAGACTGACATTTGTTTGACAGAGTCCTCACTGGTTATTTCTCAACCCAGGGCTCATAGCCTGCTCTAGAGACAGGAAGGCTGCTGCTAAAGAGAAATGTCTGCATTAGCTGATTTGACCCGGGTATCCCCCTGGCCATCAGGAGTCAATCATTTGACCAATTACAAGAGCAAGTGATATGACTGTTATTATGTTGTTCACCGGGCTGCCCTTTCAAGCTAGCTGTCAATATTTGCTTTTAGGCAGGTCAGTTCTGGTATAACAAAGTAATTCTGACAATAGGGCCTGACAGCCAAATTTCCCAAATAATTGAGTAACAGTATCTTATGAGCCTGACAATGAATGTTGTGGCACTAGGTTCTAGAGAGTGAGGTTTCAGAGGTTTGTGTACCCAGTTCCAAACAGTGAATGACATCAGCAGCTGTGACAAGAAATTATGTGATTCAGAGAGAATATTACCAAAAAAAAGAAATTAAGAGAAACAAAAAGAAAGGGCAAAAGAACAGGCATGTGGTGGAGTGTCAGCCATGTGAACTGGCCATCCTGGGATCAGCTGGTGTGAAAGTGTGCTTAGAGTGGCCTCTGCTGGACGTAATCCGGTCTACTGAGTCACAGCAACAGGAAGACAGAACCAAACCAGCCTTACCAGCCTTACACACATGGCTGACCCTCAAGTCACACTATGGCTTGTGATGAATAGACCCTATGTGTTGTAACGTCTTTAATATATAGTATATATAAGAGTAATGTATAAAAACAATAAATATTAATGCTCTTGGAATTGAAATATTATCTTGACCATCTGTACATTGTACCAGGACTAGATATATATCATATACATCTTGCAAAATCACTCCAGCACCAAAGATGGCAAGAAAGAGGTATGACATGGCATTCAGCGTGGTCTCAGGCATAGTACTGCACAAACATTAACACCTGAGGTCAGGATGTTTGATTTGATGTTATTATTATTATTATTATTATTATTATTATTATTATTATTACTTTATTTTATTTATTTTTTCTTGGTAGACGCCCTTATCCAGGGCGACTTACAACATAAGTGCAAAACAAATGTTAATTTTATCCACACAAAATCTAAACCTGTCTGCCTATAAGTGGTGGTTATGGTTAACCGGGTGCTCTCAGAGCTGTGCTGTGCACCTGCCCTGTCAGTGTGTATGGAGGAACGAACTTCTGGTGCTGTTTACAGTTATTGTTCAAGTCTAAAGCACTGCCCAAGGGGGAGGGGTTTCTGCGCACTTCCGTAGGAACCCGATCGAAAACGTCACTCTATCAAAGCTGCCATTGGCCCCTATGCTCGTCACTCAGAACAGGTCCCTTCCCACATCCTGTTCTATAAAACATGACGTCAGCGCAGGTTCGTCCTCTTTTGCCATTTTGCTGGACCTGAGAATGTGAGCTCTCTGTGTCTTGTCTGTGTGCTAGACCTTATTATTATTATTATTATTATTATTATTATTATTACCACCGTTTCGGTTGGTTGGCTTCGGCTGTGTTGTTCGCCACCATTATTAGTGTGTGTGTGTGTCTCTATTGTTGTATTAGTTATTATTGATAGCTAATCTGATTCTGTTCCCTCCGCGCACTGGAGCTTTGGCTGCGCTTTCGGTTTCAGTTTTGTTTTAAATAGTGCACTTTTAAAAATAATAGTCGTGTCTGTATAGTGCTATATGTATTCCAATTGCTTGCTGTGTTGTTTCTTTGTCCACAGGACTTTTTCCTCCACAGCAGGAGCGCTAGCAGTGGCAGTAAAATCTGAGGCCCGGCTGCCCAGCCTGAGCCTCGGTGTGTTGTAAGAGATCTCGCCCACATGATGGGGTCCTCTGCTGGCTTGCATCTGCACTACAAACCGCAGCTGCGCCTGCAGGAGATCTTGCTCTCTCTGCTCTGAGAAAGAGCTCTGCTATGCCTCCTTGTCCCTGTGTGCAGGCCTCAGTTTTAGATCTACGTCTGGAGGTCTACTACCCTTGACCCCCTCGGACCCCAAACCACACGTCACCCAGTGTCCCCGGAAACCGCGTGAGCACGTGTGTGACAGGTAAGAGCTGCAGAGCGACACCCATGGGCTGCCTCCACCTCTTCTGAGTCGTCGCTAGCCCCCTCCCCGCTGCTAGGTCTGGCTCCACAGACAGAGAGCGCGATGAAGCCATCCATGCTTTGCACAGCAGGATGGACTAAATCTGCACTCTACTGACCGCGCAGGCAGTGCAAGCAGAGCAAGCAGAGCAACAGGTGCCGCCCCCTCTACACCATGACGCTCCACCACCGGCTCACACAGCGCCGCTGGAGTCTGAGGGGAGTCTATCTGCCCCATCCCCAGATGAGAGCAGTAGACAGGCCACCTGGGAGGAGGACCGTCCGTCTTTGGGTCCATACACGGACTCAGAGCTTGAGGCGGAGCTCATGAAGGAGGCGCTGGTCTCACCCACCCCTCCTCCTCTGTTGAGCGAGGACACCCCTCCTGCTCCAGCAAGACAGGACTGGGAGTTCTGAACGGTGATTCAGAGTGTCTCCAGCTCCACACGGGCCCTCCCGCTGCTTCCTGACCTCCTCGAAGAACTGAGGGCCACCTGGCACCATTGCAAATGCAATCCCGGTTATCTGAAAAAGGAAGCACTGCCCGAGGGTTGCAAGGGTGCGCTGGAGTACACTGTCCCAGTAAAAGAGGATGAATCTGTGCAGGCATCACGTTTTATAGAACAGGAAGTGGGAAGGGCCCTGTTCTGAGTGATGTGCGCATGGGCCAATGCCAGCTTTGATAGAGTGACGTTTTCAAAGAGGGTTCCTACTTGGGCAGTGCTTCCTTTTTCAGATAACCAAGGTTGCATTCACAACCTACCTTTGTATATCCCTTCTTGATCTGTCAGACAATGCCCCAGTGACCAGCAGTCAGTCCTGACTCAAACGTCCACTACAGGGCATAGCGGGAACATTTCCAGTTCACTGCGATCAGGAGCCTTAGGAAGATGATGAATGACTCTGTGGCACTCAGCTGCCCAGCTGTAAACCCATCTGGTGTGCAACATTGAAACAGTTTCCTCCTTTTGTTCTTACTTAAATGTTGCTCTCCACAGAAAATGGGACTGGACGCATTTCCCGTACCAGTTTTTTTTTTACCCGTTCCTGCCTTTTTGACATCCTTCATTTATAAAACACAATTTGAAAACACAAGTGCAATGTGTGTTTTGTGTTCAGGCATTTTCTACCTTAACACAATTTGTTTGTTTTATCAAACAGATCTATCCTGCTTTTTTATGAGCAGAACATATTCAAATTATAATTGTGATACAAATTGTAAACAAATCAGAAACTTTGATGTACATGGACTTCAAATTTCATCTGAATAGTGAGTGCGTAATACAGGTTGGCTATGCCTGTGTTTCTGTCTTTCTTGGGTTATATTTGTTATTTTAGCATTTCATTATAGGCACTTTTAAGGTTTACAAAGAAGCACAACTGCATGGAAAATTGCACTGTATTTTATTCAATAAAGCATGGATTGACTACATCAATCAATTGTTTTAATCTAAATGTCAGGGAATCAATATGTGTTTAAGTAAAATAAAAATAAAAAACAATAGATATTCACAGTAAACTGAAAATCATAACTTCATATAACTGTGAAATTACTTTTAAATGCTTGTAAATTATTGAGGGTGCTGCTCATACCTATGTTTAAGTAACATAACAGTAATCAAATCTGGATTTGAACCCCATGATACCACATGAGGCATCCTAAAGCAGTGGTAAAATGTACAAATGTTAAAACTAACACATAAAGGAAAAAAAAAACCACATCTTGTTTTCTTTTTCCCCACTGCCACAGTAAGCAGGGCATAAAGTGCAGATAAAGGGTTTTAACTCTCTGACTAAACAACTCCCTTAAAATATTTCTCATTAAATCCCCTACTATTCCTTAATAGATACAAAGTAACATGCAGCTATTATCTAAATTATATCCATGAGCAAATGTTCGAATCTCTGAACTAATTTACCTACTCCCCATTTTAATTCAGACAGGATCTCAAGAGAGTAATTCACAGAACCATTAACTATCCCAAATCAGTGCTGTATCTCGGATAATGGCATTTTGTCCAGATGAAGGCTGCACTACATCCCTTGTTAAATGGGATGTTTCCCCTTTGTTAGTTATTGGTCCGACCATTTATAAAAGCAGCCAGGCAGTTTATTGAGTATTACAAAGTAAGAGCAATACAAAGCTAGGAAAAGGCACTTGATGCATAGAGCCAGCCGAGCAGAGAGCGCAGCACTGGGAATCAACTGCATGTGTTCCTCAGGTCACTGGTTCTGAAGGCCAACATTCTCTTTCAGATGGAAGAGCAGATACGTGCATAAAATAAATCCTTCTTGGTGTATGCCTGATCATGTTGTGAAACAGTCTACAAAAACAAAACAAAGAAGGCCTTTGTTAAAGACTGAACCTCAATGTTAAATAAAGAGATATTAACATGTTATCAGAATGCTTAAGTATAGCACAATGGTTAGAAACAAATCCCATTGGTATCAGCTGCATAGTGTCCCATCTTCTTTTATATTCTCATCTGTTACACCTATAAATGTTGCTTTACTGCCAGAAAAGACCGGCATGCCTCAAAGAGCAAAAGGAAATTTGATCTGGTGATTCTAATACAATATACAAGAAGCACTTACTCAGCACCACTTGCAACAAAAATAGCCATAACAGACATTTGCAACTATATTCTCAGATTTAGCTACATAAACACCGATATGCAGTGTAGATATGTTCATGTACAAAGAGTTCTTATGGCATGGAGACATAGGTAAAGAGGTTGCCAGTGACCACTGCTGTACATAAAAATGATCAAACCATGAAAAAGTCAGAGCTGCTGACAACAAGGTTTATCTCTTGCCATGTTATCATTACCTATCTGCATTCAGAGTTAGCTTGTCTTTGGTTGGACAGATATACACTGCTCAAAAAAATTAAGGGAACACTTAAATCACACATCGGATCTCAATGAACGAAATATATTAAAGATCAAAATCTTTACTGTACATTGTGTAATTCGTTGAGAACAAGATGACGTAGCAATGGTCAATGGAAACCAAAATCACCAACCGACTGAGGGCTGGATTCAATCTCACACCGAAAATCAAAGTAAACAAGTAAAAAAGTAAACAATCCAACTTGCGTGAATTTCATCACGGCAAATCATAATGTGACTCAGTAGTGTGTATGACCCCCACGTGCCTGTATGCACTCCCGACAACGTCTGGGCATGCTCCTAATGAGACGGCGGACGGTGTCCTAGGGGATCTCCTCCCAGACCTGGATCAGGGCATTAGTGAGCTCCTGGACAGTCTATGGCGCTATTTGGCGGCGTCGGATGCACTGATACATAACTTCCCAAAGGTTCTCAATTGTATTCAGGTCTGGGGAACGTGAGGGCCAGTCAATGGCATCAATGCCTTTGTCATCCAGGAACTGCCTACACACTCTGACCACATGAGGCCAGGCATTGTCCTGTGCCAGGAGGAACCCAGGGCCCACTGCACCAGCGTAAGGTCAGACGATGGGTCTGAGGATTTCATCCTGGGTACCTAACAACAGTCAGGGTACCGTTGGCTAGCACGTGGAGGTCTGTGTGACCCTCCAAGGATATGCCTCCCCAGACCATCACTGACCCACCGCCAAACCGGTCATGCTGGATGATGTTGCAGGCAGCATAATATTCACCACGGCGTCTCCAGACTCTTTCACGTCTGTCACATGTGCTCAGTGTGAACCTGCTCTCATCTGTGAAGAGAACGGGGAGCCAATGGCGGACCTGACAATTCTGGTCTTCTCTGGCAAATGCCAATCGAGCTGCACGGTACTGGGCTGTGAGCACAGGTCCCACTAGAGGACATCGGGCCTTCATGCCACCCTCGTGGAGTCTTCTTCTGACAGTTTGGTAAGAAACATGTACACCAGTAGCCCGCTGGAGGTCTTGTAGGGCTCTGCCAGTGCTCCTCCTGTTCCTCCTCACACAAAGGAGCAGATACCGCTCCTGCTGCTGGGTTGATGGCCTTCTACGGCCCTGTCCAGGTCTCCTCGTGTAACAGCCCTTCTCTTGGGATCTCCTCCATGCTCTTGAGACTGTACTGGGAGACACAGACAACCTTCTTGCGACAGCACGTATGAATTTGCCATCCTGGAGGAGCTGGACTACCTGTGCAACCTGAATGGGCTGCAGGTACCGTCTCATGCTACCAGTAGTGACAAGGACAGTAGCAAAACACAAAACTAGAGAAGAATCAGTCAGGAAGGATAAGGAGACAGCAATTGTCTGTGGCCACCACCTGCAAAACCATTCCCTTTTTAGGGGTTGTCTTGCTGTTGCCTCTCCAGTGCACCTGTTGTCACTTTCATTTGCACCAAAACAGGTGACATCGATTCACAAACGCTAAGGCTTCCTAACTGGACAGATTGATATCCCTGAAGTTTAATTGACTTGGTGTTATACTGTGATGATTATGTGTTCCCTTAATTTTTTTGAGCAGTGTATAAAGAGGGGCTGCTTTTTAAAAGCCACGGTTATTGAAGCAAATCTACCAGAAAGATTTTCTGCCACTTTGTAAAATGCAGATTTGTTTTGATCTTTGAAGTGCTCGTTTCAAAATACAATTAGTTAAGCATTTTATTTCCATTTATTTGCACATTTCTTCTTCAAACGATTTATAACTTACTAGCTAAATAATAATTTGATTAAATTGTGAATTTTACGTTGATAACATAACACAGAACACAAAGTAGACGTGTGAAGAAAAAAGTACATTGATGAAAGCAGCAATTGCATCACTCTTAATGAGTGCCCAAAGCACTGTTGAATATGCTGTGCTAGTAGACCATGGATGCACAATATTAGCCTCAGTGGATGAGGAAATTAGTCACATACATTTTTATTAACTAAGAAAGGATGGATAGTGGTTTACAACATCTATGGGAAACCAAATGAACACATTATAGATAATATATATAAGGTATGTCTTCCAGCAAAAAGTCCCTTCTGTCTGTGCTGGGAGAATGTTCTAGTCTTACAGGGGCAGAGGAAAAATCTACCATTCATGAACCTCAAATGTGCCTTTAAGCAAAGTCTAGGGACAGCATTAACAAATCTTAACAGTTTCAGAATTCCCTGCATGGTGTCCCAAGTGCTTAGGATGTCCAAGTTTAGAACACATAGAACAGCTAAATAAATAAATAAAAAGTCTGTAACAATATGTAAAAGTTTCTGGCTTAGATCCACTCAGTGCATTTCCAGATTCCACTCTGATGTGCTACTGGTTTAGTGGGGTAATCTAATTCATTAAGTGAACAGAAACACCAGCCAGGGAAAAAACATGAGTCTGGAGTTTTCTAACAAAAGCACACTGTGCTGCTCTGCTACAAAGTACATTCATTTCCATCAATATATAAAAATGGGTTGGATGTGGCTGTTATAATGGGGGATTTCAATTTCCAAAACATAGACTGGGAAAGCCCAGCTGGGACTACAGAAGCAGAAATAGAAATGGTTGAGATGGTAAATGACTGCTTTCTAACTCAATTTGTCAGGGACCCAACAAGAGAGACCGCATGTATTGACTTGATCTTTTCAAATGACCAAGATAGAGTCAGAGGGACACTAGTTAGAGAACCAATGGCAAACTGTTATCACAATTTGGTTAGCTTTGAGGCATTCTTTAAAAAGAACAAGGACCAAGTCTAAAATAATGGTCTACAATTTTAGAAAAGCAAACCTTGAAGGCATGAGGTGACACTTAGAAGAGTTAGACTGGAGCACACTGGATACAGATTCAGTTGAAAATGGATGGTTATTTTTTAAGAATATACAAGTTGAGGCTCAGGAGAAATTTGTACTAAAACTTAGCAAACTAAGGACCAAAAAACATTGGCCAAAATGGTTTAATAGAAGTATTCAAAAAAATATCAAGAGAAAGAAAATGTTGTATAGCGCATACAAAAGGGATAGAGACTAAACAAAATACAAAGAATACGTTGAACTGCAAAGAGTTCTTAACAAAGGGATCAGGAAAGCAAAGAGGGAAATAGAAAGAAACATAGCTAAAACTAATGCAAATAACTTTTTTCAATACTACAACAGCAAGAGGTCAATAAAGGAGGAAGTGAAACAGATAAAGGGCAAAAATTGAAGTATCTTGGAAAATGAACAAATGTTCTAAATGAATATTTCACAGAGGTTTTTACAAAAGAAAAATCAGATGACATGCCACAGGTTGACAATCAGTCCAGTCAAACCCTAAGAGAGATCAGGATAAATTAGGAGGAGGTACTAAAGTACCTTAAAGAAATGAGGGAAGTTATTTATAGGCCGCTAACTCAAACATTCCAAATGACACTTAGAAAAGGGGATGTGCCAACTGACTGGAAGACAGCAAATGTCATACCAATCCACAAGAAAGGGGACAAAACTGAGCCAGGAAATTACAGACCAATCAGTCTCACCTGCATCACCTGTAAAATGTTGGAAAAAAATATTAGACAGAAAATAGAGGAGCATCTTAATGAAAACCATATTCTTGCAGATAGTCAACATGGGTTTAGATGAGGTAGATCATGTCTTACTAATTTATTAGAATTTTTTGAACATGCAACTGCAGCTGTAGATCATGTGAAAGCATATGATATGATATACTTAGATTTCCAAAAAGCTTTTGATAAGGTTCCACACCAAAGACTGATCCTCAAATTGGAAGCTGTAGGCATTCAGGGTAATGTAAGTAAATGGATAATGAACTGGTTGATGTATAGGAAACAGAGGGTGTCGATTAGAGGAGTCGCTTCTAACTGGAGTGAGGTTGTTAGTGGAGTTCCACAGGGATCAGTACTAGGGCCTTTGCTTTTTCTAATCTATAGTAATGATCTGGACGCTGGAATACTTAGCAAACTTGTCAAATTTGCAGATGATACTAAAATAGGTGGCTCAACAGATACAATCTCGACAGCACAGGTTATTCAAAGGGACTTAGATAATATTCAGTTGTGGGCCAACCCTGGCAGATGAAATTCAATATGGACAAGTGCAAGGTATTTCATGCAGGTAACAAAAATATCCACTATAATTACACTATGGGAGGAATAGAACTAGATGAAGAAACGCATGAGAAAGACCTAGGAGTCTATGTGGACTCCTCACTTTCTCCATCCAAACAATGTGGGGAAGCAATAAAAAAGGCAAACAGAATGTTAGGGTATATTGTCAAAAGTGTAGAATTTAGAACAAGGGCAGTAATGTTCAGACTGTACAATGCACTAGTTAGAGCTCATCTGGATACTGTGTACAGTTCTGGGCTCCACACTTCAAGAAAGATATCGCTGCTCTAGAGGCAGTTCAGAGGAGAGCAACCAGACTTATTCCAGGTCTGAAGGGAATGTCCTACTGAGAGACTGAGGGACCTGAACCTTTTCACCCTGGAACAGATGAGACTATGTGGGGACTTGATTCAAGTCTTCAAAATCATGAAGGGCATTGACCACATCAAACCAGAGTAGCTTTTCCTGGTTCTGGAATCAGGACCAAACATATAATTCAGCAGAAACCCAAACTTCAATGCTCCTACTCCCAGATGCTGGACACTATTATTTGATTTTTAGTTTTCTACGAGGACAGAACATAATCCTAAAATGTATTATGTTCACCACATGCTACACTGCAGATTCCAACCTTTTTCTGTTGTTGTGCTACAGCTTCAAAAGGGATTTTCTTGCTAGTCCACCATGGAGATTTGCCTTTTCAGTACCGTTGAAAGATACATCAGATGTTCCCACTTTACTTTGCTGTTTTGCCAATTTCTTTGAAGATGTGTGTAAGCCTTTTTAAGCTGGTCTCCTTAAAACAGAAACCCTCAGTTGTGTCTGCTGGCTCCCAAGGTCACACATGGTTCATGCTGTTCAAAATCCTGTTTTTGTGGTGTACCTCTTCCATGTTTAAATCAGATTTTTATTTATATTTTGTTAGTATTCCATTATGTAAAATATTTAAAAAAAAAACATTAACATTGTATTTTTGTAATTGAAATTGTCTTTTGTTTGCATAAACAATGCATTTAATTTATTTTTCCACCATTTAAATTTAAACATATTTACTATTGAATATGTAAATTCAATAAAATATATTAACTTAGTAAAGTGGAGTATTTCATTCTTGAAAATAATGATGCAATCCATTCCAGTCCCAAAAGTGTCACTCATTTTTATGTAATGATCTTTCTAATTTCAATTTCACAGTGCCATTACAGAGTATTACTTGTCTATTCAACAGTAAGTTATAACAGCTTTTTCCCCCCAGTATCAAAAGTGGTTAATGTGAAAAATTAAATTATTGGGGGGAAAAAAATAACTTCATTATTTTTCTATTGAAGGTATTTTCATCTTTGCTTCTGCACTGTATATGTAACACTTTAATAGAAAAACCTCCCATCCCAGACCGATTCTCTTTCAAAGGGATGTCTGAGATACTATTACCTGAACAGGCTGTATTGCCAGAGACATGTACGATTGAAACTTTAGTTTATCTAGGAACTGAAGTAAATATAAATATTATTGAGGGAATGAAAGGAAAGAGACTGGGGAAGGGATAAATACAGTAGGGTGAACCGAGAGGGAGTAAACATTCATTCATATTCACAGCGACTTGCCTGTTGTTAAGTATTGTATTTTCATTTGTGTGTGGAATTTTCTCTTCTAGTTATGAGAACAGTCTCTCCACAAAACACAAAAATCAGCTTACTCACACCCGCTGTTTGAAAAAGTAAAGAACACAACCTTATTTTAATTGTTTTCTTGTGGCTCAGCGTCTCAAAGTGGAAGTGGTGTTACTGCTTGCACTTACCAGAGACAATGTCATTGAGGTTTTCCAGCTCCTCGTGTACTCTCAGGATCATCACATCATGGAGAATCTCCTTGTGCTGCTCCTGCCCAACACCCATCCTCTCAAGCTTGCTATCGGTTAACCTCAGAAGAGCCCGACCTGTATGGGGTTTCAGTAGCACTGACATTAAACGAAATGGTGCCTAACTGCTAACCAGACTGCTAGCCAAGACATCTATATTATAGCAATCCCACCTACGGTATATTATTTACCATTATATATTGAGTAGGTGCTTTGGGAGGGGGGTGGGGGGTGGTTTGCATTCCTAATAAAGCAGACTGGGAAATAAAATAAAATCAATTTATAGGCAAACATCTAAGAACTGTATAGGCTGTAAGAGACAAATGTTTCTGTTTAGGAAACAAAATAAAAATATCTAAATCCTACAAAAAAAAGACATCATATGATATGCTTCATTAATTAATTTACTCCTATAGTTCTGATATTATTATTTATCGAAACACAGCATTTGTATAACCACTCTTTTGTTAATCAAGAGCATTTTCCAAGTTTGGTTTGATAGATCAAAATCAAATATATTCTAGAGCATTAACCATGTGTAACATTGAACTGGCTGTGCAAAAAAATAAATGTCACTCATGATGCCATGACAACCAGCAACAACCAACAGAAGATTAAATGGATCTCAACAGGAGCATCTTTTCAAGCATTTATTTTCTCCACCACAATGATAATCCTGGAAACTAAATGTGATGAATCTCTACAGGTTTACGCTGCCTAATTTTAGTTATGTACACACATAGACTGTGAACCTCTTGCTTAGATTTGTAATAATAGGACATAGTTCATACTGTGTACAGTTCTGGGCTCCACACTTCAAGAAAGATATCGCTGCTCTAGAGGCAGTTCAGAGGAGAGCAACCAGACTTATTCCAGGTCTGAAGGGAAAGTCCTACTGAGAGACTGAGGGAACTGAACCTTTTCACCCTGGAACAGAGGAGACTACGTGGGGACTTGATTCAAGTCTTCAAAATCATGAAAGGCATCAAACAACTCAAACCAGAGGAGCTTCTCCAGATCAGCAGGGACACACGCACCCGGGGACACAAATGGAAATTGGGCTTCAAGACATTCAAAACGGAAAACAGGAGACACTTCTTCACACAGAGAGTCGTCACAATCTGAACAAACTCCCCAGTGATGTGGTTGAAGCTGAAAATTTGGGAACATTTAAAAAAAGACTGGATAGGATCCTTGGATCACTTAGTTATTAATGGACACCAAACAAGCACGATGGGTCGAATCTCGTGGCTCCTCTTTTTTGTAAACCATCTTATGTTCTTATATCTAGAAACAAGAAATTCAGACATCACGATGAAGAAATGGAAAATAATAATAATAAAAACATATTGCTTTATCGAATCACTAGTGGAGCACGGGAGACCAAAGGTTGGCTGTATTATATAATTATTTATTAGGTTATCATTTATTAATTTGTTTACTTTTACCTGATATAGAATGATTGACAATTGCTAGGAGGAAAGCGGCCTGGCGGGAAGGGTAGCACACTCTCACCCAGTCGTACACCTCCTGCACTGTCCACAGGCACACTCTCTTGCCCACCTCTGGGGGCCGCTGCCTGTCCTTTGTACAAAACAGATGAGAAATTGTGGGCCTTAACAAGATTCCTCATGAAGGCGAAATGGGTATATTTGTGTCCTCTGAAGGTCCATTCCTTACCAGGTTTGGGTATTATTTTATGTTGTTGTTCCTGCTCATTGTGAATGAGAGGAAATTACTCTGGTAAATATAACAGTGATGCTCACACTAGAGAGTGTAAAGTAGCCCCAAAGGGCTTTGCATAATGCTAATTTCCTCTGTAGCATTCAGCTTTAAGAAATATTTGCAAAAGCTGCACATGCTAGACATACAACAGAGAACCAAATAGAACACTGCAATAGTGCTTCAAATGAGTAAATAATTAAATTCCAGGTAAATGCAGATGTAAACTGCTCGTCTGAAGTGCGCTGCCTACTATAAATATTGTGTAAACCAAATGTAATCGCTAATCTCCATATTTGCATACTGCATATACATCTGTGTAGACAAAGCCCTAACCTTCTAAATACTTGGACTATTAATCAAATATACAGAATGGTATGATAATATTAGATGTACTTCTAACAGAAAAACTGTGCTCAATAGGTTTTGTTTCATATTAGCTGGTTTATCCTCTATTAAACATCAACTCATCTCACAGTGTTACAGTCAGTAAAAGCCTGTTGCACAGAAGTATCCACATGATTTACCAATAAACCCTCCTAGTGTATTCTAGAGTAAATAAAATAAATAAATTGATTAACATACACACCAGAAATACACAGTCAAGTGCATTTTCAAAAAAGTTAACTATTATCTGTGGTTTGTTTGTAATTAGTGAGAGGTGTGTTAACTTTGAACTTTTGAAAAAAATAGTGTTTTGGGGTTTAATACTCCACAGAGCCCAAGGAGGGGATTATTTGTACATGTGACTTCTATACCTTAGATAACAGCATTTTATTCAAAGATAAATTAAAATAAAAACCAAATATAATTAAATGTAGATTAAATTGGAGTGATAAATACTGTAAGATATACTGTGAAAATAGGTTAAGATATGCAGACTAAAGTCAAGTCTGTGTGTAGTTATTATAGTTTGTGAAGTCACACTTTTATGTTAGACAGTGTTTACAAAGTCAAAACAGAACAACATAACATGATGAATGTTTAAAACAACAATGGGATTAGGAATGTTCATACAGACACTTTCTGGACAAGGGTATTTAAATAGGATATTTACAGATATTTTATCTCTTGTTGGCAGACAGTAATCCAAACAAAATATACTTTATATCACTCAGGGGGAAAAAGAGCATGTCTGTATTTTATATTATATTATATTATAATATATACACATATACACATGCCATGTAAAGGCAGATTCTAGTAGTTGTACAAATCAAAGTAAATCTAATTATAAACAGATATTCCACTTGCAAATATTAAACTTTTTTCTTCATATTCTGAAATACTATCTTAGAGGTTAAAAAATAGATTCAAGAATCTATATACCAGAGCACCAAGATAAACAACAGATCTTGTGTACTTTCCCACACAGAGGCAAGAGATTTAAAACCAAATGTGCCTTCTGGGGAAGAACTGTTTATTCCTGCATACATCTACTTTAAAAGGGAATAAATATATTTCTCATGGGAAGTCAAAATGGCCAGTAACATGCATGAAGTCTCGAAAAGGTATGGTTTGGCTTGGGGCGTGTCTTCCCAATGAAATGACTATCTTGCCAAACTTCACCTACATTTTAAGTTCCAGTATTTTTTTCTCTCAAAATCATCTGGGCTATCAAACATTCAAAAGCATGCTCTCAATTAATCTGCAATTCATCTGATATGTGCCAATCACATATCTTTAAACACAAACCCTTACTCATACCTCAACTGTAACACTATCACTTCTTAAAACTCCTATCCTCACCTTAGAACAAAGCTGTTGTATAGAGTCTGTAGAAGCCACAGGTATGTGGGTTTTTCTAGGTAGTTTTTAGGTGGACAGTTTGACAACCTGTAATAGGACAGCCAATCGAATCCTTGTCCGTAGGATTACTAAATTCACTCAAATCCCTCTTGGTTAAATCAACAAAAACAGCAAATAAGGGGGAATTCCTAAATGTTGTTTTGATACTATGTCATTACAACAGGACAAAATACAGGCTTTCTGATTGCTAATCTAGTGACAGCCTCTCCAACCTAACAAAGAAAATAAAGACAGGCGTACCTACCTTCGACATATGCTCTGTTCCTAGTTAAAGAACCCTCAGATCTCTTTGTTTCAGTGTCAATACAGCTGTAGGGAATGTCAGAAACAATTATTTGAATATATCCAAGGATACCTCAAGCAAACAGCTGTCCACAGTATTTAATACCACAAAACCACTGTAGAATACTATAATTTAATTTATAAATAGACCAATTAAGTAGTTATGAAAATAATTACTTTTCATATTCATATACCATAAGCTGCAACCTGACACATTCTGCATACCATATTTATCCAAGATGGTTCTCCGAGTATAATCTGGTAGACAGTGCTTCTAAGAGTCCCTAGTGTCTCTTTTATTCTGATCACTCTTCTTTATTGATATGATCAGTTTTGCTGCCCATATGTAGGGTATAAATTGTTACTTAATAATACGAAATGTAAAAAAAAAATGTTTGAAAATGAGCAGAAAAAATCTGATGAAACTAAATCAGATAACAAAAACCTGTCTGTCTGTCTGCATGGATGGAAATATTGTGTATAGCAATTCTGCAACTCAACATCTAATTTGCATAGCTAAACTTTCTAAATGTACTTTTAAAATGTCTTGTGAATTTCAGCATTGGCACATTAAATCAATTAATACTAAACAAAATAACCTTTGGAAAATACATTTTGATTTTGAAATATGTTTGATTAATGTATCACAATCTTTTCTCTTAAATCAACATAAATAGTTATTAATAATATATATATATATATATATATATATATATATATATATAAAACAAAACCCTTACAGTGGTTACAAAACAACCAAACTAAAGGAAGCAGAAAAACATGTAACAGTATATTTTATTACTATTATTTTTTATTTATTGGCATTTTATACTGCAGATTCACTTACAAGTTGACCTCAGTTTTGGATCTCATCAGCAGATCACAATGATAAGTAACTCAGTGAGGGTGACATGAAGTTAGTCAATAGCTGAGCTGTGGCTCGTCTCCTGATAACTAAAACATCCTCCTTAATCACTGGACCATATAGCATTAGTGTATTACTAGAAAACATACAAAAAAATATGACATACTTTTTCTGTGCAAGTTTATTTATACATATATGGTCTTACCTTCTTTGTTCACTGTTGTGGGCAGCTTTACACTTTCCCTTCCCTAGAGAGATACAGTATCAAAGTAAATGTGGTGTATATGTATCCATAACAGAAGATAAGCAGATTACAGATACATGTTTACATACACACATAGTATTATTAGTTATGTATTTATAGGCAGACACTGTTATCCAGGGCAACTTACAGGATACAAGAGCAATGCAAAAGTGCAATAATGCAGTACAAAATTACAAATCAGGAATAATACATTTACAGTTTCAAAGTGCATACATGAAATCTACAGTTAATAAAAATAATAATTGAATAACCAAATGTAATCATGTAAATACAATGCACCAAATAAAGAATAATACGATTATTGTGACGAATGGTGGCAACTTGGAGACCTATAGTATTCCCAATACAAACGCACCACCTCTTGGTTGTCGGCATCATTGCATATATCCGTTTCTCTTTTTCCTTTTCGTCCTATTAATCTTCATATACGTCTTATTCAGTCTTTCGATTCTGTTTTCAGTTGTAATTCTTCCTCTGTTTTTCTCAGTATAAACTTTGTGGCTAAAGGTAAACGCATGCTTGAGTATTGCAGCAATACTAGACGTGTGTCAACAGCTGTCTGCTTCAGAAGACCACACGGACTGACGACATTGCACACACATAGGACAGGCATGCAAACCTCTCAACACACCCAGGACATGTATAATCTTTCTCAGTGGAAAAATGACATTTTCAAACAATACCATCGCCATTATAGTGTACCAGCTACCAATATATTTCTATATTCATATATAATACAAACTGTGCTTACATTGACCGTCACCTGCGTTGCCTGTCTCCTGGCACACCTGGGAAAGTCACGTTTTCCACTAGCGCTGTCTCTCGGAGGAATGATTTCATTTGATATGGGGAAATTATACATGTACTGACTCATCTGCTGCCATAGTGGTCGAGTATTGCAGGTATAGGACCATTTTCGTTACTGGTTAAATGGTCTTATTTTGCAAAAGGATCACCAGAGAAGAAGCAGCAACCAATTGTTACTATCTAACCCTCTGCGGGTCTCACTAGCTGGTACCGTGGCGACCAATCACAGCAGCCCATCAGCTGAAGCCCCGCCCTCGTTGACACGCCACACACATGACTCACACCTGCGACTGGTGAAACCAAAACATATATGAATCACCAAAAACCTAGATCTAATTATCCATGTAATGTGCCTTTGTTTTTCAAAACGCAACGATCTCCCAGAGTAAAGTATGCAGTACAGCAGGGATCTCCAGCCCTGGCTCTGGAGTGGCGCTATACAGATATAGACCCATGTAGTACAGAATAATATGCTGTTTATCTCTACCATAGTTTTCTGTTTGTAGATGCACAGTTATTTTAGTTTGAGGAAGCTGGTTGGTGTTGGATGTTTGAAATAAGGAATTAATGACTTACCATTGCTTTGGTGGTAATTAGAAATGTATGACAAATAATCTTGCTATGAATTAAATAGCATGATCACTATTTCAGGAATTTCTTAGGGAGGATGTTTATAAGAATGAAATATGTATTGTTGGCGAGTTAAAAGCTCACTCTACAAGGGTTGGAAAAAATGTCAGAACATAACTGTGAAAGCCAGTTAGAAAGCAATTTTTCCTCATGTGTTTTAGTATTTGAAAACTTTAATTTGATGAGCTAGTCCAAAATCCTCTAATCAATCTCAGAGAATAATGGGATTTTTGTTTGCAATTAGCTTCAAGATAACCATTTGAACACAATGAAAGCCTTAAACACTTATTGTGATTACACAAGGATGCAGCTTGCTGTTTAGATGCCACAGGTCAAAATGTTAACCGGAATGAAATGGCACAGAAACGTTAGAAACGTGTTTAGGCAGTCAACCACCCAAAACAATCAAATATATATTTTTATTTTTTTTATTCTACTTATATATCTCAAAAAAGACGTTCGCTGAGAGTTTGCACTCACTCAGTGTACCTGCCAGTGTTTGCAACCCTTTCAAAATAGTAAAATAACCAATAGTTGGTAAGGATTCCCCTTTTCTTTTAATTTTTACAGTCTCAACTCTTTCCATTGTATCTGTCTGTTCACGTTTTGGTTTGGGTTTGGTTTTTTTCACCCAAAAGTTCAGTTTGTTTATATCAAACCTATTTAAAGACTCAGTTATCTAACAATACATAAAGCAAATATTTAAGTCACCTTGCCAGAGACATTATCACAAAGTATTATTGAAAGGGCAGAGGAAGGGCTTTTAGGGTTGACATTGGGAAAATAGTACAGTGGTTCAGTTATTGGTAGGGAGACAGAGCCTTTGATAGTATTACAACATATTTTCAATATCCTGGCCAAGCAAACTGTAAATAGTGTTTCTTCAGAAAAATATACTCCCAGTCACTTTACTACTTGGAAATATGAAAGTGGCAGCTGCATAGTTAAGGTATGCATTGTGTAGCAGTTGCTATTACAGTGGTATTTAAGGTAATTAATCTACAAGACATATGGGCATATTAATTAGTTCCAATACAAAACTGAAACAGGATAAGGCAGGAAAATGTATTAGCAGACATAATGGAGGTAATAAAACAAAGGAGTGCAGAACAAAATGGAGGGCTCAGCTTCTACCTCTGATTTGTGTGTAAATAAATACATTAAGTTTCCTAGGGTGATTTAGAGTTTCACAGAGTTTCCAATCTGCTTTATTCCTGCTGTTCCTTAAAGCTCTAATCTTACATCTTCTATGAATTACAATTGAAACATGAACAGTTTTTCCAAAGTCTATTCAATCTGCAGTTGGGTAAATGGATTTCCAAATCATTAGTTAAGTAAAGCATACAAACACAAATATTACAATAGGGACAAATACAGTCTGGCATTACAGAAAAAGCAGAAATCCTAGTCTGTACTTGTATTTTATTGTGAATGAACAATGAACAGATTAAAGTAGTGTATTTCCCCTGGATTCTCACTAATGCCCAAACCCTCAAATATTTTTAGGGATGGCCTTGCTGACCAGGTACTTGGAAGTGTACATTTGGGGATATTTGTTATACAGAGCTTTTTAACATTTTGCATGTATACAGAAAAAAAAAATACAATTTGCATGTAGAAAAAGCTTAACAAAGAATAAATATATAATTGAAAAAATACACTGTATTTTACACGTATGTAATGTGGTTTAAATGCATGGCTATACCGTACATATACAACTTCAAACAAACCAAAGCTTTCCTGCTTTACAGGTTTAGAACAACAATAAACTAAATGGTAGATCTTTTTACATAGCTTCCCAAACTTAAAACTACAAAACTATTTGATATCTCAGATTCAACATACAATTTTTTACATTTATTTGTTTTGATAATTTGTATGAACAAGTATACATACTTTTCATGTTGCATTCATTGTGTCCAGATATCGTGAGATCTAACTCTTGAATCTAAGGATTTTGGTCCCTCACATTGCATTTTAGGTACCCAAAAATGTTACAGTTTCCCTTTGGTACAGGTAAATTAGATTAACTAAAAGTCTGCGCTTAATATCCAGAGACAAACATACTCTCACTCTTCCATGAATACTTTCATCAAATAGTTGCTTTTGTAATTCAACTGTAGAGTTAGTGTCACAGACATGACAGAGGCTCATTTAGATAATTTATCCCTGTGTGAGTTTAATTGATTATCACTAATTATTATTTATATTGATTGATTGGTTGTGTTATTATTGTTAATTTTTTTTTGATGTATTTTCCTTGTTTTCACTTTATATTCACTATATTTATTGTGTAGCGCACGTTTTTGTGAGCTTCTGGACTGACAGGACACCCACTTGGACAATGGGGCATGTGTTCTGCATTCCCACGCCTATTCCCCATTTCCACCTGCTCCCCAGTGGTAATTATCCACCGCTGAGTGCTTAAAAAGGGGGTGTGGTGCAGCGAGAAGGGGTGGACAAGAGAGGAGGACTGGGAGCCAGCTGGTTGTATGTATGAAAGAAGTGCATTGCTCAGTATTTGAAGAAGGCTGGGTAAAAAGGGTTAAAATGTTCTAAACTGCCTTTGTGCAAAAAGAGGAATTATAAGATAAGAAAAGCTAAAAGATAGTTAGGCCCTATGCTGTGTAAATGCCAATGTGTCTCATGTCTGTGCAACGGGAGCCAAACCGCCAAAAGCTGTCCACTCCCCAGGCTGCTTGTGTGAATAAACGTGTCTAAATTCACACAAAGAAGGAATATCCACGGCTATTTGTAGGAATTAGTCTGCTATATTGATTCTCTTTTGCCCTATATTGCTGCTTTCCCCGACTGGATCCCATTCCCAACTGAGCCCCGAGTGCTGCTTCGCCCTTGAAGGGAATAGAGATGAGAGCGAGGGGTGTGGTGATGAGTGGACAGCGATCTCAGAGGGACATAACGGGATTCATCTTTCCGGTCCCAACTATAACGGGCAACCTGCGACGGCGTAATTCAACGGCAGCTGGTGAAACTATACAAACACATTTCAGTTCACAAATTGCTGTATGGCTCAACCACAGCCATTATCCACTTCATCTGACCCCTACACAGAATGTGAAATCATTGCATCCTGTGAACAAGGTAGTCCAACTTACACTCTGTCCCCCCGGAGCCAATGTAGCTGGCAAAAACGCACACAAACAGGTGGGGAAATGTAATAAAAACAATTCTCAGGTTATAGACAAATTGATGGTTTAGTGATATTTCAAGGGTTAATGTTATCATACCATCAGTCTTTACTCATCATAAATGGCCCCTACTCCAACAAAGAAGTATCATCCATTTCCACTTGTCTAACAGTAGTACCACTCTCACACTAATCCTGAAACAAAATCTAGGAATTGGAGCTTTTTTGTTTTAATATTTAAACCGGCTTCTTTAAGTCCTCTTGATAACCTTGAGCCTTGCATTGCTGACATCAAACATCTTATTTGCACCAGGTTACAATCTTGTCCTTGTAATATTTGTTAATATATTCAGTGTTTATTGAAGATATCCTTTATCTGCTACTGATGCTAAGCAGCATGCTACAGGGAAGAGGCCAGGAAATGTCACTGGGAGGGTGAGAGAGTTACAAAAGATATCAGTGAATTTTACTAGTTAAAAACTATTTAAAATGACCATGTGTTGAATCTTTAGAAGCTGTTAAAAGGGTGCTTTCTCTGACCGTAACAAATATCTTAAATTCCAAAGCGGGTGCAGATTTCATCATGACGAGACAGGAGGAGGTGGGTCAAGCTTCGCTGGAAAAATGTCAATCAGCTTCTCAATTTGGGAAAGTCTGTTTCAGCTCCTCTATTAGATTTCTGCCCATTAAATTATTGGCTGATTACCACCTTGTCTGTGACAGATAGGATTTTAACATTTTATTTACTCACTACATAAAATCAGTAACGAAAGCTGTAAGATTATCCTTATTGTATACAGCAATAGCATTTCTATCCCATAAATGTTGAAAATAACTGTTGTAAACATAAGCCTACACTTTCTTTTTTTTTTTAAATCATCTGACCCCTCACAACTTCTTGAAACTTTTGGTAGTGACCTTGATTTCCATTGAGTGTAGATCAAAGTCGATACAATTTGGGGAGGCCTTCATCCAGCAGTGGGATGATATAAGCTGATGGTTATGATTATATTTAAATAAGATCTACCTGTAATCCACTACTTGCCTATTTGCTGACTTCAATGTTTACTTAATGCACATTTGCAATGAATAAAATTAGATATTTCTCTTCAAACTTTGAAGGAATTCACCTGTTATTTTAATCAGTATAACAACTTTCAATATGACTGCAAAACTACCCAAAATTCTTTAAAGACAGGTGTTGAAGCTGAGTAGCCCTATCAGCCCCATGCTCCCCCCACTCCCGGTCTGACTATGATCAGTGAGTGCAGTATCTGTGACGGAGCACAGGGCTGGGAGCTCAAACAGTGTTTGAAAAACTGCAGAGATAATTCTTATGGACAGCAGGAACATTGAAGGAAAGAGGTGAGAATAGCAGGAGAGCAGCAACAAAGTGGGAGAGTAACATTGATACCTGTAACTAAGAAACCCAGGGATCTTTTAACCTTTAAGGTAAATAATCTTAAGAATAAGTTTGCTGCATAGAATAAGTTTGCTGTACCATTAATTTTATAATGAATACTTTTGAAATTGCATGTGCCTGCTACCTAATGCACAGAATAAAATGGAACATATTTTAGACCTGAAACCCAGGCTCAATTATACACAAGTATGACAAATACCATCACAGGCTGTCCTCACAATTGCAAATGTAATTGTAAACAACAGGATTGATTCAAATGAGTCTTTTCAGGTAGCAGATCATTTTTGAATGGTTCTGCTTTCACTGCTGTCCTCAGTAATGGTTGTGCTAAACCTTGTGAATCACTCCATGTTTAATGCATTTTCATATCTAGCATCTGAAGGTTCATATTTTTGCCCTTTAGTGAATGAAGGTGCAATAAACTATAAAAGTTTGCCTGAAAAGTTACTCTTGCCAGCAACCTACCGAAAGTTGCTGTGGAATTCAAGAAACCTTAAAAAAAAAACAAGCAAATACACCCCCAAAAACATATGTCTACATTGTAGTACCTAACCAATTGTGCATTGTTGTATGAAAGGCAGCTGTTGTATGAAAGGCAGTGGTTGAAGAATGTGGAGTTTCTGTTACACACAATATGGAATTGTAAATGTTGTGCAATACATATAATCAAAAGAGATGCACAACATAATGGTGTTAATTCACTGAAAATTATAAAATGTCTCAGGAACTTACATGGGAAGTGTGGTGATTTGCTCATGAATGAAATTGGCTGTATAATTGCTTGCACAAAGGAAGGAATTGTATTGAGTGCTAGTCAGCCATTGATGCTTTAGTCTGGAAAGTTTGTTTTCAGGATTCTAACTTTGTGTTTCCTGTCCCAAATAGAAAACTGATGTCTATTATACTTTTTATATATTCATATTGTACTCTAAATATATCACAAATATATGAAAAACATGATATGTATGTTACACGAGTTTTCAATGAGATATTTTGTGATATTTTATATTATATATTTTATATAGTACCTTTGCATACCTACTTACTTATAAAGAGATTCATTAGGGAGTGAACATATTAAATAACAGTAAAAATAGGCATACCATAAATCAAGAAAACAACAGTGGACTACACAAGGAGAGTGTGAACACAATCTTAAAATAATTATGATTCAAATATTGAATGCACAATCGCTATAACACCTCTTTCTTGAAAAATGTCATAATAGTGTCCTTGTATGCACGTTTGGACATGTTTTGAAGGAAATCTTCGCGAGTTATGCGAGTATTTCAAGACACATGAGGAGAATCATTTTGTATCTCCAGAAGAGGGCGCCTTGGTTAAAAATGAAAAGTTTACACACACACAAAACAATTAATGAAGTAGACTTTGCTTTCAAACGCAGGGGCTGGAAGCGTATATAATGTAGTGCATGACATGTCTAATGAGAGGATAAACGTCTTATAGTATAACAACATACTCCCTGTGACTGGCTTGCTGAAGCGAATGATTTCATACCCAGACTTTCCTGGGGATCACATATTTCTCATGCACGTCCCTGACTGCTCTCACTTGCTTTAAGATTTATCTCATTGTTTTATTTTTTTAGTGAAACGATAGTGTCGATATAGCCTTTGGTGGATTAAAATCTTTATGATCTCTGTGATAACATCTACCGCCACTGTTGCCAAAGAAAGAATTGGAAAACTGAAAGCGCAGAAAAGATGCGCCAATGTTAACGCGTGGAGACTGATCACAGATCCCTGGTTTTGAACTGATAAGGTAAGTGCCACACTAAATCTGGTGTTTTAATCGGGACATTTGGATAGACTTAACAGTTGGCGTTGAAGATCACCTTTGAACAAGCTGATTTCGTGCAAATTGTTTTTCACAGTAAAATTAGCCTCTTGCACTTGTTTCAGACACTTGCCTTACAAACTCAAGTGCTCTGGAATTGAAAGTGTTCAAGTTGAAGTTCTTCACATCAAACTGACAGAACATGTCTGATGAAGCTGGTAAGGCTAACGTACAAATACATTTTTAAAAAGGTTGTTCTGTTTAAACTTTGCTTAGAAAAGTAATACAGATACAGTTTTTTTTTTTCTTTTTAACAAGATCAGTGTCATGAACTGTGTTTCAGCATTTCCCCCCCTATTATTTTGTTTGGCTTTAGGTCTAGTACTTTCTATAGTTTTATGGTGCTTACATTGAGTGTTTGTGGTTTTGCATCCTGCAGTTACATTTCCATATTCAAACAGATACAAAGCTGCATCCTTGCACATTGCAGCTGTACATTCAGCCATGCAGGAATAAGAAACTCTTTGAAAGTTTTGACAGACATAGACTCATTCTTCCCCAGTGACCTTGGTATGATTTTAAATGTAGGCTAATCATTTCTGAGTTTGCTGCTGAGACCCAGAGTGCTGGGTTTTGCCCCATTCATATTCTTTCCTGACAAGCAGCAGTGTGCTGTTTGCTCATACATCGCTACTTGTATACATTAGGAGTAAATTATTTAACCAAACACTGTCCAGGGGGATACAGATACTCATACACGGATAAATATTGGGTCGTAGGCATTGGTAGGTCCACATTATTAGGCTGAGATCTTGAGCAAGTTAAAAACAGCAGTAATTCCAGTTGCAAATTATTTTTATTACTTATTCGAGAGAGAGAGAGAAATTGTGTGTGTATGTATATAACATGTTATTGATAAATATAAAAGTTGAACTTGCTTTCAAAGTGTAGTCAGTTAAGACCATTTAACCACTTCGCCTTTCTTAAACCACCAGTCTGATGTGGGAAACTTTGTTTTCATGGTTCTGAGATTCTCTTATCCGTGTCAGAGCCTGGACCCATGATTTCAGGACAGATTTTTAACCTGGGAGCTATTGAAAGGAATGGGATTGTTTTTATCTCTCCCTTGGGACACAGACACTACCCCCTATAAATGCTCCTAATTTCAAGATTCCTGGCTGCCTGAATTCTTTATGGTAATAATGGCAAAAAAGACAACACAGATTTCCTCTGGGGGATGAAGCTCTCAGGATTTACATTAAACTTTAAAGCATTAGAGATGGCACAGTACATTTTCCCACGGGTGAAAAGCATGCCGACCTGCTTCACAGTTTGCAAAGCAAGATGTTTCTTGATAAGTGAGTGTATGTGTTCCTGCCAAAGAAAGAAAAAAAAATGGCAACGGAAACCTAGAGTAAAATACTTGAGAATTTATTGAAAAAAACACTTATCCTATTACCCTAGGGATTCTGAATAGGAAAGTATTTAGATACACTAACACAAATGATATAGTGTGACCTGTTCTATGGAGATTCTGTGTTTTGCAGTTGATATTGAAGAGGATTGAATACTTGAATCCGTAGTTGTAAATGCCTTCACAAAGTATATCCACATTGCATTATATACACTAAACAAAAGTTTTAAACCATCTCACAAGTATTAGCACAGACATTGCATTCCTTGGTTTCCTGCAAATCCGCCCTACTAGGGAGGGTGAACAAGTCAATTAAGTGCATGGCATTTTCAAGGTGATTATTTTTTATTGGAAACAAGGGGAAATGTTATTCTGTAATGCACCAAATATGTATACGGTAATGAGACACACCATTTTTTAGACACATTTATAAATACACCCCTATCGACTGTATAGCTCTCTGGGGGAAACGTAAATAGACTGTGAGACCTCAGTGTCGAAATCTTGAGTTTTTGTTAAAGAGGTAAGGGCTTTAGGATGCCAAGTTATTATTAAGACAAATTAAGTTTAGTTTGGTGACCAGTATGTAGCTTGCAGATGCTTTTACCTGTATTAATCTTATAAGAATATTCAACAATAACAGTGATATGGTGTTCTGGTTTGCATCACCTTGTAAACAAAATTAGTACATTTCTTCTCATTTATGCATTAGTGTATCCTTGCAACAGGTTTAATTTCCTTAAAACATTGGCAAGAAAATAATGTTGGCAAGTTATAAAAGAGAGATCTTAATCAGTAGAGTAAGCTTAACAGGGAGAAAAATGAAAACTGCCCGCAGAAATGCATTTGCTAATTGGAATGTATTATGCAGTTGCGGGAGTAGACAACTCCGATTCGGATCACTCACAGTATAAATACCCAATCCACATCACACAGCCCTAGCGTTCATTATTTCACATCCCACTGCCTCTGCAGCTGCTCCTTGGCTCATTATCTGTAACAGAGGTGCTGGGGGGCGGGGTTCGATGGTCTGGACCCGGCTGCCAGCCAGTCATTCCCTAAGTCAAGCAAGTAAAACTGAACCTCATTACAATTAATCAGTCACACCAATTCACAATCAGGGTTGTAAAGTACCGAACAGAGATTAGGGTGGTTTCAGATTCAATTCAAAACAAAACAATGGAACCTTACTCCCAGAATGCTCCATTTAAAGCAATAACAATGCTACCTTTTCTTGTATAAACCTAAATTCTTAGGAGAATAGCCTTAAACGTCTTAAAAATGTGTTGATATACAGCACCTTTTCCTATATATATATATATGTTTATGTGTCTTTTTTACCCCCACATGAACTGTGACTGTTGTTTTTCATTTCAAGGTGATTCTGGTTATAAATCTTGTGCTGAAGATGAAATGTTAACTCTTGCACAACAGCTATTTGATGGCAGAGATTTGCTTTGATGCTTGATTTACAGCACTAGATGGCAGCACAGGAGGATCTGGATGTAAATATGTGTGACAGATTATTTCCGGCATCATGGATTAATATTCTGAACCCTTTCAAAGAACTAATATTTGATGTTGATAATTTATCAGTGTGCAGGTCATGTGTTTTACATTATCTTAATGTATAATTGTGTGTTATTCTCCAGTATAAGCCTCTCAGCAGGCTCCTATCTTCAGTCCATCCAATACAAAGTCTTCAAACCGGACAGTCCTGTGGATTTCAAGTCCTAGACAACAAGAGAGAGCAATGTAACAGAATAAGATCTGTCTTTTTTGGCATTAACTCCGCCTTAAATAAATTTGACTGTGACTATTTATTATATCAACTGGTCTTCTGAAAATGTAATGTGTTTTTTGTTTAATATAACTATGAGTCTGATTGTTTTAACAAGCTATAGGGATTTATATAGTCTCTCTTTATACAACATACACAAAGCAATACTAATGGGGATGTTGAAAGCTGTTAAAAATACAGATATAAAAGAAATACTAAATTGCCATTTATCTTTCCTTGAAATAACAGTTTTCAATTGAGATGCCAAGTAAACATTTAGATGTTGATTATAATTGTCATAGTTATGCTAAGTGGTCTCCAAAGTGGTAGGTGTAAAAGTACTTTTGTAAACAAAACAAGAAAGCAGACATATCATTTACTCTGAGATACATGAATCGAAATGACTTTTTGTCTAAACATTTTATGCAGCAGGACATTCTTTGTGCATGTTCTTCTTGTGCTATGGATAAATGTACGTGCAACTTAATTTATGTTGGTAGATTTCAGATCTCAGAGTATTTCCAACAACTGTTTGTGTATCTTCTGCTTTACCAGCATCTACATGGAGAATAAGGCCATGTACCTGAGATCTTACGAGGATGGTGAGAATGGCTCTGTCTATGAAGAAGGTTTCGAGGGTATGAACAGTCGGAACCTGTCCAAGCTCAACCTATGTGAAGAAGGTAAGAAACCTGCATTTGGTTTTCTAATCCTCATGGCTCCTTCATACAAGCAAGGACATGTTTTTGATGTATTGATTGTTTAGTCACTTGCCAGTGTAACAAAATGACAGCAGTATAATAATAAACCATTTTGAACGTAGGTATTTGGAGATTGTTCTATGGATGAACATTGGTGTTGAACAGCTACACTGCAGATCAAATTAAGTGATTACACAATCCTATTCCACCCAGACAAGTGCATACACACCATGTACAGCTCTGGAAAAAAAAAGAAGAGACCACTCCAAGTTCAGAAATCAATGTTAAGTGGTCTCTTAATTTTTTACAGAGCTGTATGTGCATGTACACACAATAACAGCACTTTCTAGAACTGCTCTTGTCATGTCTTTTTGGTAACTTATGAGATACAACAATTTATTTTTGTGTGGCGAACTTCCAGCTATCAACTGATCACCTCACAAATTAGACTAATTAGTCCATTAGTCCTTCCTCTGAGAACCTGGCTGTCTTTGTGTTCATGAGTCACTGTCATTAAAATGTATGTATATATATATATATATATATATATATATATATATATATATATATATATATATATATGCTGTGTGCCTGCCAGTCGTTCTGTCAAAATTGATCTGGCTCTTGTTTCCAACGTACTTAGCATATTTTTTTCATGTTTTCTACAGAAGTCTTTAGAAGTGAAGAATTTGATAATACGATTAAACTGACTAATGAGAAAAATCAGATATAGACAATTTACTTTCTATGAAAATCAGATGTTTCTATCTTTCTTGTTTCAGGCTTTTAGAGCTCAACAAAACCACAGGATTGTTGGATAAAGATACACACTTAGTTAAGGTCTGCAACAAAAGATAATCTTTAATCAGGCCCTGTCAATTTATCAAATACCCTTATTCCCTGTGCTGTAGAGGAGATTGGAAAATAAAATGTTCTGCATAGTTTGCCTGAAATTATAGTGCAGTCTTATTTTCTTTCTTTTTGTGTGTGTTTTGACTAAGGCTTCAGTTGCTGATCAGGCACAGATGTTGTCTTTGGCTTTTCCTGTTAGGCAAATAAGTCTTAAAGTCTTAAAAATGTGGTCATTTATATTCATATTGATATTGATTTTAATTTTTAATATTGAAGGTGAAAAAGTTTAAAATGGAAAGCACTTTAATACCACTTCTGCTTTAAAGCTTCAAGTGCTTTTGGAAATATTGTAAGAACATACCTGTTTATAAGTATATGGTCATAGGTGAGTGTTCAATAAACATAAAACTTGCAGTGCTTGTGCATTACCAGTTTAGAGCACTAAAACATAAACTACATGCACAGAACACTGAAACGATGATTGAGCAAAACAGCACAAATTGAATATCAGGAGAGTCAGTGCAAGGTCCTGCAGCAACGACCCAACACTAGTATGAACTCAAAGAAGAAAGTGCAATTGAGATCATCAATCATCGATCAAAAATCTGTGTGATATCAGCATAGTCAGAGCACAAGATAGCAAAGGCATTGTCATATTTGTCATTATCAAAATAACCCTGCTAGCATGCAAGTGAGCAGAGGGACTAATGTGAAGCCCCTGCAATGTCTTATTGCAGCCATGACAAGACCCCCATAACACGTGGAGATCCATGACAATCATTGGCCACCACTGCAGGGGTCGCCTCCTAATGGCTTGTGTAGAGCATGGATGCTGTGGTCTGCTGCAGTTGGGTTGGATTTTGGGATATCGTGCAGATTTCCAGCAGTCCGTCCAGATGCTTGGTGGTACATATGGGAAAATTGAATCAGTAAATTGGTGGCATTTCCTGTTTGTTGGAGTCAGGACCATGAGAGGGTAACGACTATGGTGAGGCTCTCCATGGAGCATTCCAATGGCTCTTCACTGTAATTTCTGCACAGAAATTACATGGTTCTCACAGCAAAATGCACTGAATGCCTATTCTTCACCCCTTCATTTATACCCACTCATGCATGTTTTGACATGCACTGTGCACTCTTGCAAAAACTACTGTGTAAAAATATTGATGCTACTCTGACTACTTTGTTTTGGAGGGTTTAATGTTTACATAAATCACATAAAGTCAGACACAGTGATGTACATGTACCTTACTTTGATGGTTTAAATGTTACATTGTGCATAGGTATGTTATAATTATTTTTCAGTTGAGTTGTCCAGTTGACATCAAAGCTCCCCTTTGTGCTTCCAGACTTGTGAAAAGAAAATGACAAGGCATTTGTCTTGGAGGTCACTTGTGCTCATAGTTCCCAATTTTATTGAATGCCAGCTAGACAAATAGAAAATCATAGGATACAACTCACAGTCTTTTAAACTTTAAACTTGCTTTTATACTAAAAGATTATGAATCATTACTTATTGATTAAAGCATAAAGCCTTGCAAGTGATTCAATGTAGTGAAGTGTTAAGTGTGTGAAAGAGCCACATCTAATTTGACCCACACATTTTATGCATAGTAATAAAGATAAGGGTGTCTGTCACTGAATATAAAGCCTTAGGGCAGTATTTTATTCTGCTTGTGCAGAATAAAATGGCCTACAATTTTGTAGCCATCAGCAAAGCTTTTTTTTCTTTTTTCTTTTTTTAAGTATGTTTAACAGCTGTGCTTTCTTTTTTTTTTCTTGTAGAAATATATACTATTTCCTTAGTGGGGTTTAAATTTCTGAGATGGCCTTGCCTGTTGTGGCCTTGGTAAGCCTAGTATGGGACTCTTTTCCAGCTAGAGGGAGTGAACTACACAAATCTGATTACCATCTCCACTGACATGACATCATTCTTCCTGAGAAAATTAAAACCATGTCCTTGAAAAGTGAAAAGTATTTTCGTAGAATATAATGTGAGCTTGTCTTGTGGTTGACTATTCAATGACTTCGTGGATGTATAAGCCTTGTAGATGTTTATTTACATTTGAAAAGGGATGATTAGTTAGATTTTACAATATTTGTTACCCAATGGATATGAATTAACCCAAAATGTGTACAGAAATATGAGATGGAATCAGTAAAAACATGAATCTGTTTCTTATGAAGGAAAATTTAATTGTCCCACATTTTTGTGGCTTGGATGAGAAGTTTAATGCATGCTAATAAGAAATAACATTTCCACCCACTGGTACAATTACACAATACTTTAAAATCACACTATTTATTTTAGTTATTACCCTACAGAAATCAGTTTTGTAGTTAAATATTACTTTCCCACGAATTTTAGATCATTTATGGTCTATTTTCTTTAAATTTGGAATCATCAGTTAACAGCCAGTCTCTGAAAGCAACAGAGAAGCCAAATGGAGTTCCTGTTGTATGATGAACTTAAACATGTAAATACAGTATATAAATTATCCTCAGATGTTCTTAAAGCACATACAGTTAATATATGTTCCCTGAACATGATGTGGTTTAGTTTTGGGATGATTCTTACATGGTAATGAATGTTTAGATAATTAATTAAGTAAAGTAATAATTTCAGGGTATTTAATTGATCTATTGAATGACACACAACTGAAGCCTTGTCAGCACATGATTGCATGTCTGACAGATAATAATAGGCCACAGATTATAGCTTTTGCAGATTGCCATTTTTGGTACTATGATGCTAGAGACTCATACTTTTTGCTTTCTTTAACTGTATCAAGTCTCTGTGCCAGAAATGTATGTACACCATGTATCATGACAGCACACCCTGTGGTGTTGACAACAAACACACTACTTCTCCCCACTGTGCCATTTGTGTGCACAAAATGCAATGTTCAGCGTAATTAAGACTGTTTTGATCAAGTAATTCACATACGCTGTGCCGTAAATTAACTAGGGTGATGATGACAAAACACAATGAATTGCAAAGCACTTCGACTGAGAACTAGATGATGGCAAAACAACTCAGAAGAATATGCCATACTTCAGGAATGCCCTGGCTAGGAGCTATGGAGTTATCTGAACATTTATGTTCATTTGGTGAAAGTTAATTTTAATTGTTAATGAGAAATTATGTACTTGTTAAAGTCTGTGATGAAGGTTTAATGGGTGCATAAGAACATTACATCATCCCTGCTGTCTGTGTTCTACCAAGTGTTTCATTTTTCCAACAGTCAGCTCCACCAAGAGGAGGAGGAAACCTGACAATTGTTGTGCTCATCTGAACTCATTATCTGCCATCAAGTATGCCATCGTGTCTTTGTATATTCTTGTGCTGCTCAGCATTTTTGGACTCTGTATAGCAGGTAAGTTCCTTAACTGCGCATGAAAATTCAAACATTATTTTCTAGGAAGCAAAACCCCAGCTGTTGTTCGTTATTGAAAGGTTACCACAGACCTCAAAACCCTTGGTTGGTTTTCCTGAAATGAAAGCCTAAAAAATAACATGGAGTGTGCCATCAACGTTGTTTTATGGACATGGTTTACAGCATGTGAATGACATTTATTCAATCTATATTTTCTCTGCCATTAGAACAGTTACTTGGATTAAAGGAGTTTAATTTGTAGTTTATACAGTACATGGTCCAACACAAAGAGGAGCAGAAATCCAGAATATCTTAATGTGAGTTTAGACTTCAAGTTGTTAATACATCTGGCTGAAAACTGTAATTTGGTGCTATGCTATGACATCATTTGTCCCATGGGAGTAAGGATTAATGGAAAACCTTTATGGTCAGTGCCACGTTAGGAGACTAAGTGTGACTTGGACAACACTGAAGGATTGTACCTTTAAAACAGTCCGACAAATTATTGCTGCAGTTCTGCAGTTATTCATATGTATTTTTGTAGTGTTTTAATGTTTCAGTATACAAATTTTGATCGGTTTTCCTTCTACAAAGCCTAATTTCTTATCAGTCTTGAGTATTGGGTTACTTTGAGGTCAGTGTTATTGTTAGGCAAAAGTTGACATGAAACTCACTAACTGACATGCAAAAGCATCTTACAAAAGACATTGTAATTATATGTGTTTACTTGCATTTGCACATCTAAAAAAAAGTATACACTTTATTTTCTAATTTGGCATTGCTTTTCATTGTTCCAGGGCAGTATTTAATGCCATGTTGATGCAACAACTGTTAAGTACACATCTGCCAAACTTGGAATATTTCCAAACAAACCAGTTCATGTGGTGCTACCAGATAATTATCCAGTGGCGATTTAAGAACAATTTGAAGCATATTTCAGTGACAGCTATTGCTTAAATCCCAGCAATATAACACTTACAAACCTCATCTGAGCATGATCAGAAGGGAATAGAAAGTATGCCAGTTACAGTATTGTGGCATAAAATGGAAATGCTGATGC